>NW_027251227.1:0-58372 GCF_044704955.1 Pristiophorus japonicus | reverse complement strand
CTCTCCTACCCTCCCCCTCCCCAACCTCCCCTCCCCCTCCCCCTCCCGACCTCTCCTCCCCCTCCCCCTCCCCGACCTCTCCTCCCCCTCCACGATCTCTCCTCCCCCTCCACGACCACTCCTACCCCTCCCCCTCCCCGACCTCTCCTACCCCTCCCCTCCCCAACCTCCCCTCCCCCTTCCCCTCACCGACCTCTCCTCCCTCTCCCCCACCTCTTCTACCCCTCCCCCATCTCTCCTCCCCCTCCTCCTCACTGACCCCCCCTCCCCCTCCCCCACCTCTCCTCCCCCTCCCCGACCTCTCCTACCCCTTCCACTCCCCCTCCCCAACCTCCCCTCCCCCTTCCCCTCACCGATCTCTCCTCCCCCTCTCCCACCTCTCCTCCCCCTCCCCGACCTCTCCTACCCCTTCCCCTCCCCCTCCCCAACCTCCCCTCCCCCTTCCCCTCACCGACCTCTCCTCCCCCTCTCCCACCTCTCCTCCCCCTCCACCTCCCCGACCTCCCCTCCCCCCTATTGCCGACCCCCTGATTGCCGACCCCTTCCCCAGTGCCGACCTTTCCCTACTTCTGATTGGCGGGACCATCGGCAAGGGTCCACTGTCGCTGGTGTTCCCTCCTGGCCGCCACCCATTTGGCCTGGTGCTGGGAGAGAGGTGGAGCTACACGATGCAGAGACCCTACCGTTAAGATGGGCAACAGCGCTGCATCCCTGGCCTTGCCGGGTTCTTCAGCCGTTTACACTCTCACCCCCACAGTCCCGGCCTCCCCATAATATCACAGCCTCTGTGTTTGACTCTTGGTGTTCTGAGGGCAACTCGGGGTGGCCAATAAGAATGGCCCACATCCCAAGAATTAAAAACAATATTCAGGTATGAGGTGTGTGCAAGGTATTCCTCGACATCAATTGGAAACGTGTCTCCGAGATTGTCAATTTAGCAACAAATTCGGGAGAGTTTTGCGTTTGGAGAGAGTAGAGTCCTCCTGGTCAGCTGTGAGAAGAATTTCTCAGCTCAACTGTCTCGGCTGGATTTTAACCCAGGCCCAAAGGAGAAAGAGCAGTGTTTAAGCTATGACATCACACAGTCCCCCAACACCCGGTTTATACCCAGACCTGCTCCGTATGGCACACAGTGACCCAGTGAGACCTTACTTTGCAGTTCTTACAGCACGCACCACTGGATGGACATTCAGCACCAGGTATGAGTTTACAAGTCGATGGATTACAGCATGGGTCCGAACAATCCTGAGGGTAAAACAAATACAGACAATATTGGTTACTGAAGTGATCTCAACATGGTAAGGGCAGCTTTACTGATTCAAGACTGATGGGACAGTGTAGAGGGAGCAGGTACAGGGGGTTAGATACAGAGTAAAGCTCCCTCTACACTGTCCCATCAAACACTCCCAGGGCAGTTACAGGGGGTTAGATACAGAGTAAAGCTCCCTCTACACTGTCCCATCAAACATTCCCAGGGCAGGTACAGGGGGTTAGATACAGAGTAAAGCTCCCTCTACACTGTCCCATCAAACACTCCCAGGGCAGGTAATGCAAGGGGTTAGTTACAGAGTAAAGCTCCCTCTACACTGTCTCATCAAACACTCCCAGGGCAGGTACAGGGGGTTAGATACAGAGTAAAGCTCCCTCTACACTGTCCCATCAAACACTCCCAGGGCAGGTACAGGGGGTTAGATACAAAGTAAAGCTCCCTCTACACTGTTCCATCAAACACTCCCAGGGCAGGTACAGGGGGTTAGTTACAGAGTAAAGCTCCCTCTACACTGTCCCATCAAACACTCCCAGGGCAGTTACAGGGGGTTAGATACAGAGTAAAGCTCCCTCTACACTGTCCCATCAAACACTCCCAGGGCAGGTAATGCACGGGGTTAGTTACAGAGTAAAGCTCCCTCTACACTGTCCCATCAAACACTCCCAGGTCAGGTACAGCACGGGATTAGAAACAGAATAAAGCTCCCTCTATACTATCATGTATTCAACTATCATTGTAACCCATGTATAAGCTGACCTAAGTTGTACACCATGAGAACACTGACCACAAGGGGGTGAACTTGTGGGAGACACTCCTAACCTGGAAGCTCCACCCACCTTCATCACTTCAGTGCTGGCTAATAAAGGTAACTGATCACAGAGTGACCTTCTCTCAAGTATGGGCCTCGTGTGCATTTATACTGTATAGTAAGGACATATTATTGGCGACGAGAAACTGGGATTTAAACCACGCGAGCATGGCCACTAGCAGCACAGAAGAGAGGTACTGTGTTGGTGATGATTGGGACAACTTTATTGAGAGACTACAGCAAAGTTTTGTCACTAAGGAATGGTTGGGACAGGATTCGGCCGATAAACGCAGGGCTCATCTCCTGACGGTTTGTGGATCCAGAACGTACTCCCTGATGAAGGACCTTCTAGCGCCAGAGAAGCCGGCGGACAGGACTTTTGAAGAGCTTAGTAAGTTGATCGGGGAACACTTTAAACCGGCGAGCAGCATGCACATGGCGAGACACCGGTTTTACATGCACCGGTGGCGAGAAGGGCAAAGCGATCCAGACTTCGTGGCAGACCTCCGGCGACCGGTGAGCCTATGTAAGTTCCCAGATACATGCAGAGTGGAGATGCTGCGAGACTTTTTTATTGAGGCATCGGGCACGCTGGGGTTTTCAGGAAACTGATTGAGACCAAAGACTTGACCTTGGAAGCGGCGGCTTTGATAGCCCAGACATTTATCTCAGGGGAGGAAGAGACCAGAATGATGTTTGACAAAAATCTTGGCTTAAATGCAGCAAATGGACAGGGAGTCAACATTGTTAACGTGGCACACAGTTCTCCAGGCAGACAGGGGCAATCGGACATGCCCGAACATGTAGTCGAACCCAAAGGGAGATTTCAACAGAGACAATGGCTAGCTGATCGGCGATTCATGCCATCGCAAGGGACAATGCGGCCAGTAATGGGGCCATCAACATCTGTTAATGGTGCGCTTAAGGACAGTTACAGAGGCAGTCAGAGACGATCGACTGGTAATGGGCCTTTTGTTTCCAACAACGGCTCATGTTGGAGGTGTGGAGGCAAACACACAGCCAGAGCTTGCAGATATCAGCAATATACCTGCAGAAACTGCAACGTCAGCGGTCACTTGGCGCGTATGTGCAGGAAGCCTGCAGCCAGGTTGATGTACGAGGAGGACGGGCCCGATGTAAGCCCTACGAGGCCAAATGAATACTGGGGGAAATCGCTGGAAGCTGAAGTTCAGCGAGTTCATGTGGAGCACATATACAGTTCATATACCAGGACACCACTGATAATGTTGAAAGTGCTCCTCAATGGCATCCCAGTATCAATGGAGTTAGACACAGGGGCCAGCCAGTCCCTGATGAGTATCAAACAGTTCGACAAGTTATGGGCGTCCAAGGCCAGGAGGCCAAAATTATCGCCGATTGACGCACAGCTACAGACTTACACAAAGCAGATCATTCCGGTGCTAGGCAGCGCCACGGTAGTCGTGACCCACAAAGATTCGGAGAACAGGTTGCCACTCTGGATTGTCCCAGGGGACGGTCCCGCACTACTGGGGAGGAGTTGGCTTGCAGTCATGAACTGGAAATGGGGCGATGTCAATGCAATTTCCTCTGTGGAGCGAGTATCATGCTCAGAGGTCCTGGACAAATTTGACTGATTATTTCAACCCGGCATCGCCACTTTCATGGGGACCAAGGTAGTGATTCACATAAACCCGGACTCCAGGCCAGTACACCACAAGGCCAGAGCGGTGCCGTACGTGATGCGGGAAAAGATAGAAGGCGAATTGGACCGCCTGCTGAGGGAAGGCATCATCTCGCCAGTCAAATTCAGTGACTGGGTGAGCCCGATTGTGCCGGTGCTCAAGGCGGATGGGTTGGTCAGGATATGTGGTGATTACAAGACCACCATCAATCGGGTGTCACTCCAAGACCAGTACCCGCTACCGAGAGCGGAGGACCTCTCTGCGGCGCTATCCGGTGGCAAACTTTTTTCAAAATTGGACCGGACCTCAGCTTACATGACCCAGGAGCTGGTGAGTGAGTCGAAGAAGCTGACCACCATCACGACACACCAGGGGTTGTTTGAGTACAACAGATGTCCATTCGGGATTCGCTCGGCTGCCGTGATCTTTCAACGAAATATGGAAAGCCTCCTCAAGTCAATTCCAAGGACGGTGGTTTTTCAAGACGACATCCTCATCACGGGTTGCGATACTGAAGAACACCTCCGCAACTTGGAGGAGGTGCTATGCAGACTGGACCGGATAGGGCTGTGACTGAAAAAGGCGGAGTGCGTCTTCGTAGCTCCAGAGGTAGAATTCCTGGGGAGGAGGGTAGCAGCAGACGGGATCAGACCTACTGCGTCCAAGACGGAAGCGATCCAGCGAGCACCCAGACCCCGTAACACGACGGAGCTGCGTTCGTTCCTGGGGTTCCTGAACTATTTTGGGAACTTTCTTCCCAAATTGAGCACGCTGTTAGAGCCGCTACACGTGCTCCTACGCAAAGATCGCGATTGGGTCTGGGGGGACAGCCAGGAAAGGGCTTTTGATAGAGCACGCAATTTGTTATGCTCCAACAATCTGTCAACGCTATATGACCCATGTAAGAAACTTGTGTTAACGTGCGATGCGTCGTCCTATGGTGTCGGGTGTGTGTTGCAGCATGTCAATGCCAAGCGTCAGTTACAGCCGGTAGCTTATGCCTCCAGAAGTCTGTCCCAGGCAGAAAGGGGCTACGGGATGGTAGAAAAAGAAGCACTTGCATGTGTATATGCAGTAAAAAAAAATGCACCAGTACCTGTTTGACAGGAAATTTGAGCTGGAGACAGATCACAAACCCCTAACGTCCCTTTTGGCCGACAACAAGGCCATAAATGCAAATGCATCGGCCCCATACAGAGGTGGGCACTCACGTTAGCCGCCTATGACTATACAATTCGTCACAGACCGGGCACCGAAAACTGCGCTGATGCACTCAGCAGGCTCCCACAGCCACCACCGAGGGGGCAACCGAGCATGGTGCTGAGATGGTCATGGCTGTTGAAGCTTTCGAAAGCAAAGGCTCACCCGTGACAGCCCGTCAGATTAAAGTCTGGACAAATAAAGACCCGCTACTGTCTATAGTCAAGAAATGTGTCCTGAATGGGGACTGGGCAGTCATGTACAGGGCATGCCCTGAGGAATTCAAACCATTTCACAGGCGCAAGGATGAACTTTTGATTCAGGTCGATTGCCTACTGTGGGGAAACCGAGTAGTCATGCCCCAGATGGGCAGAGAGGTGTTCATCAGAGAACTCCACAATGGGCACTCGGGCATTGTCACGATGAAGGCAATGGCCAGGTCACACGTTTGGTGGCCAGGGATAGACGCAGATCAGGAACTTTGTGTTCGCAGGTGCAACACGTGTGCTCAGCTGGGCAATGCGCCCAGGGAAGCCCCCCTTAGCCCCTGGCCATGGCCCGCCAAGCCATGGTCATGCATCCATGTGGACTACGCAGGTCCTTTCATGGGAAAAATTTTTTGGTTGTAGTAGACGCCTACTCCAAATGGATCGAGTGTGACATTCTCAATTCAAGTACATCCTCTGCCACGGTAGAAAGTCTACGGGCAATGTTCGCGGCCCACGGACTACCAGACATCTTTGTCAGCGACAATGGCCCGTGCTTCACAAGCACTGAATTCCAGGACTTCATGGCAGGCAATGGAATTAACCATGTCAGAACGCCACCGTTCAAGCCGGCCTCAAACGGCCAGGCAGAACGAGCAGTGCAGATAATCAAACAGGGGATGCTCAGATTCCAAGGGGGTTCCCTACAAAGCCACTTATCACGCCTCCTGTTGGCCAATAGATCCCGACCACACTCGCTCACAGGGGTTCCACCCGCAGAGCTGCTAATGAAAAGAACGCTCAAAACCAGGTTATCCCTTATACACCCCACCATGAAAGAAATTGTTGAGGCAGGCGCCAGTCACAATGTGACTACCATGACAGGAATGCGAGGGCGCGATGTATTGATGTCAATGACCCTGTCTTTGTCCTCAACTACGCTGCAGGGTCCAAATGGCTCGCAGGCACTGTGGTTGCCAAAGAGGGGAATAGGATTCTGGTAGTTAAACTTACCAATGGACAAATCTGCCACAAACAGTTGGATCAAACAAAAAGGAGGTTCAGCAACCCCACAGAAGAAGCAGAGGAATAACGCGATGTAGAGTTCACTCCACCACAGGTGACCGAACACTGGAACCAAGTGGAGGAGAGCCCAGTCACTGTAGGCAGTCCGGACAGGCCTGAGGCACTGCAAACAGCAGACACTCAGGCCAGCGCCCAACAACCGGAACCCCAACTCAGGCGCTCTACAAGGGAGCGTAAACCACCAGAGAGACTCAACCTGTGATCCCAATAAGACTTTGGGGGCGGGGGGGGTGGGGGGGTGATGTCATGTATTCAACTGTCATTGTAACCCACGTATAAACTGACCTAAGTTGTACAACGTGAGTACATTGACCACAAGGGGGTGAACTTGTGGGAGACACTCCTAACCTGGACTTTCAGGTATAAAAGGGGAAGCTCCACCCACCTTCATCACTTCAGTGCTGGAATAAAGGTAACTGGTCACAGAGTGACCTTCTCTCAAGTATGGGCCTCATGTACATTTGTAATGTATAGTAAGGACATATCATACACTGTCCCATCAAACACTCCCAGGGCAGGTCCAGCACGGGGTTAGATACAGAGTAAAGCTCCCTCTACACTATCCCATCAAACACTCCCAGGGCAGGTCCAGCACAGGGTTAGATACAGAGTAAAGCTCCCTCTACACTGTCCCATCAAACACTCCCAGGGCAGGTCCAGCACAGGGTTAGATACAGAGTAAAGCTCCCTCTACACTGTCCCATCAAACACTCCCAGGGCAGGTACAGGGGGTTAGATACAGAGTAAAGCTCCCTCTACACTGTCCCATCAAACACTCCCAGGGCAGGTCCAGCACAGGGTTAGATACAGAGTAAAGCTCCCTCTACACTGTCCCATCAAACACTCCCAGGGCAGGTCCAGCACAGGGTTAGATACAGAGTAAAGCTCCCTCTACATTGTCCCATCAAACACTCCCAGGGCAGGTCCAGCACAGGGTTAGGTACAGAGTAAAGCTCCCTCTACACTGTCCCATCAAACACTGCAGGTGCAGCATGTCTCCATGCCCTCAATTCTTTGCCTCTCTCGACCAGAGGCATTTGCAGGATCGCTGAGTTGGCTGCACATAAATGTATAAGGCAGTGCACTGAAGGGTTGTTTGCCAACTTCCCCAGCACTGACAATAGCCAGAATGAGCAGGCAATTGGATTTGCTTCAGTGGGTGGCTTCCCACAGTGCTGTCAATTGCACACGTGTCAATACGAGGATCACCAGATAAACCATAAGAGCTTTAATTCCATCAATGTGCAGCTGGTGTGCAACCGCAAGAGGTTCAGGCAGGTGTGTGACGCAGGTTCCCCGGGAGCTGTCTTGATGCTTTTATACAGCCGCAGTCCAACATTCCAAACCTCTTTGCACCAGGAAACAGAATAAAGGGCTGGCTCAGTACAAGGGATACTTCCTTCAAACTTGGCTCATGACACCTGTGGGACCCCCACAAGTGAGGTGCAAGAAAGCTACAATGAGAGCCACATGGCCACCGAGTGTGTCATCAAGCAAGGTCTCGGCATGTTGAAGATGTGATTCAGTTGCCTGGATAGGTGTGGAGGTACCCTTCAGTACTCATCAGCGAGGGGCTCCAGAATCATAGTAGTGTGCTGTATCCTGCACCACATTGGGTAGTAGTGAGGATTAGAAGTGGAGGATGACCAAGCTCATCAAGCATCTTCTGATGGTAAGGACATTGAAGAACAGGAGAAAAGGACGAGAATGACAAGAATACGAATATAGGGCACCATCACCAGACCAGCTGTGTATATTGCTCGATGGCTCATAGGATTGCGCGTAATATATTACCATTAACTGGCAGAAAACTGACAGTCGGAATAAATGGGTCATTTTCAGGATGGCAGGGTGTAACTAATGGGAGTGCTGCAAGGATCAGTGCTTGGCCTCAGCTGCTTACAATCTATAAATTGCTTCGATGAGTGTAATATATCAAAGTTTGCTGATGATACAAAGCGAGGTGGGAGGGACAGTTGCGAGGAGGACGTAAAGAGGCTGCAAAGGGATACAGACAGGTTAACTGGGCAAGAAAGACCCACTTCCTGCTCCCTTCACCCTATTCCCACCAATGCTCACCACACTACTTCCTTTTCTGGCTCCCACGTTAGCCGACATTGTTAGCGGTTCTCTCTCCTCAGGTACTGCTCCCTCTCCTTCAAATCTGCCGTCATCACCCTCTCCTCAAATAATCAACCTTTGACCCCACTGTGCGTGCAAGCTGCCCCCCATCTCCAACCTCCCTTTCCTCTCCAAAGTCCCTGACCGTGTTGTCGCCTCCCAAATCCGTGCCCATCTTTCCCAGAATTCCATGTTTGAATCCCTACAATCTGGGTTCCGCCCCTGCCACAGGACCCAAACTGCTCTCATCAAAGTCACAAACTACATCCTTTGTGACTGTGACAAAGGTAAACTATCCTTCCTCGTCCTCCTGGACCTGTCTGCAGCCTTTGACACGGTTGACCACTCCACCCTCCTCCAACACCCCTCCACCATCGTCCAGCTGGGTGGGACTGCACTCGCCTGGTTCCATTCTTATCCATCTCATCGTAGTCAGAGAATCTCCTGCAATGGCTTCTCTCCCCGCCCCCGCATCGTTACCTCTGGTGTCCCCCAAGGAT
Organism: Pristiophorus japonicus; assembly: GCF_044704955.1. Classification (NCBI taxonomy): domain Eukaryota; kingdom Metazoa; phylum Chordata; class Chondrichthyes; family Pristiophoridae; genus Pristiophorus; species Pristiophorus japonicus. The sequence continues at coordinate 49,517 of NW_027251227.1, read as the reverse complement.
CTGTCCGTGGCCCCTCCTATTTCTCATCTACATGTTGCCCCTCGGCGACATCTGAAACACAGCGTCAGTTTCCACACGTATGCTGACGGCACCCAGCTCTTCAGTGCCTCTCTCGACCCCTCCTCGGTCTTTAAATTGTCAGACTGCTTGTCCGACATCCAGTACTGGATGAGCAGAAATGTTCTATAATTACATATTGGGAAGACCGAAGCCATTATCTTTGGTCACTCCCACAAACTGCGTTCCCCAGCCACTGACTCCACCCCTCTCCCGAGCATCTGTCTGAGGTTAAACCAGACTGTTCGCAACCTAGGTGTCATATTTGACTAAAACCGCTTATTTCCACCTCAGTAACATCGCCCGTCTCCGTCCCTGCCTCAGCACTTCTGCTGCTGAAACCTCATCCATGCCTTTGTTACCGCTAGACTTGACTATTCCAACACTCCTGCCTGGCCTCCCACATTTTACACTATGTAAACTTGAGCTCATCCAAAAACTCGGCTGCACGTGTCCTAACTTGCACCAAGTCCCGCTCACCCAGCACCCACTGTACCCGCTGCTCATGTCCTAACTTGCACCGAGTCCCGCTCACCCAGCACCCCCAGTGCTCGCTGACCGACATTGGTTCCCGGTGAAGCAATGCCTCGATTTCAAAATTCTCATCCTTGTTTACAAATCCCTCCATGGCATTGCTCCTCCCTATCTCTGTAATCTCCTCCAGCCTCACAACCCCCCGAGATATCTGGGCTCCTCTAATTCTGGCCTCTTGAACATCCCCGATTATAATCGCTCAACCATCGGTGGCCGTACCTTTAGCTGCCTGGGCCCCAAGCTCTGGAACTCCCTCCCTAAACCTCTCTACCTCTCTTTCCTCCTTTAAGACGCTCCTTAAAACCTACCTCTTTGACCAAGCTTTTGGTCATCATTTCTTCTTATAAGAACATAAGAAATAGGAACAGGAGTCGGCCATTCGGCCCCTCGAGCCTGCTCCGCCATTTAATAAGATCACGGCTGATCTGATCATGGACTCAGCTCCACTTCCCCGCCCACTCCCCATAACCCTTTACTCCCTTATCGTGGCTTGGTGTCAAATTTATTTGTTTTGTCTTATAACACTCCTGTGAAGCACCTTGGGACATTTTACTACATTAAAGGCGCTATATAAATACAAATAGTTGTTGTTGTTGTAGATGGAATATAACGTGGGAAAGTATGAACTTACCCCCTTTGGTAGTAAGAATGAAAAAGCAGAATCATTTTGAAAAGGATAGAGACTACTAAATGTTGGGATTCAGAGGGATATGTATGTGCTTGTACCCGAATCACAGAAAGTTAACATGCAGGAGCAGCAAGCAACTAAGCAGGCAAATGGTATGTTAGCCTTTATTGCAAGTGGGTTGCAGTATAAGAAAAAGGAAGTCTTGCTGTAATTATATAGAAACATAAAAACACAGAAAATAGGTGCAGGAGTAGGCCATTCAGCCCTTCGAGCCTGCACCACCATTCAATAAGATCATGGCTGATCATTCCCTCAGTACCCCTTTCCTGCTTTCTCTCCACACCTCTTGATCCCTTTAGTCGTAAGGGCCATATCTAACTCCCTCTTGAATATATCCAATGGACTGGCATCAATGACTCTCTGCGGCAGGGAATTCCACAGGTTAACAACTCTCTGAGTGAAGAAGTTTCTCCTCATCTCAGTCCTAAATGGCTTACCCCTTATCCTTACACTATGTCCCCTGGTTCTGGGCTTCCCAACACCGAGAACATTCTACCTGCATCTAACCTGTCCAAACCCGTCAGAATTTTATATGTTTCTATGAGATCCCCTCTCATCCTTCTAAACTCCAGTGTATACTGGCCCAGTCGATCCAGTCTCTCCTCATATGATAGTCCAGCCATCCCTGGAATCAGTCTGGTGAACCTTCGCTGCACTCCCTCAATAGCAAGAATGTCCTTCCTCAGATTAGGAGAACAAACTGAACACAATATTCAAGGTGTGGCCTCACCAAGGCCCTGTACAACTGCAGTAAGACCTCCCTGCTCCTATACTCAAATCCCCTCGCTATGAAGGCCAGCATGCCATTTGCTTTCTTTACTGTCTGATGTACCTGCATGCCTACTTTCAATGACTGATGAACCATGATACCCAGGTCTCGTTGCACCTCCCCTTTTCCTAATCTGTCACCATTCAGATAATAATATGCCTTCCTGTTTTTGCCGCCAAAGTGGATAAACTCACACTTATCCATATTATACTGCATCTGCCATGTATTTGCCCACTCACCTAACCTATCCAAGTCACCCTGCAGCCTCCTAGCATCCTCCTCGCAGCTCGCACTGCCACTCAGCTTAGTGTCATCTGCAAACTTGGAGATATTACATTCAATTCCTTCGTCTAAATCATTAATGTATATTGTAAATAGCTGGGGTCCCAGCACTGAACCCTGCGGCACCCCACTAGTCACTGCCTGCATTCTGAAAAGGACCCGTTTATTCCTACTCTTAGCTTCCTGTCTGCCAACCAGTTCTCTATCCACGTCAATACATTACCCTAATACCATGTGCTTTAATTTTGCACACCAATCTCCTGTGTGGCATTTGTCAAAAGCCTTTTGAAAGTCCAAATACACCACATCCACTGGTTCTCCCTTGTCCACTCTACTAGTTACATCCTCAAACAACTCAAGAAGATTTATCAAGCATGATTTCCCTTTCATAAATCCATGCTGACTTGGACCGATCCTGTCACTGCTTTCCAAATGCGCTGCTATTACATCTTTAATAATTGATTCCAGCATTTTCCCCACCATCGATGTCAGGTTGACCGGTCTATAATTCCCTGTTTTCTCTCTCCCTCCTTTTTTAAAAAGTGAGGTTACATTAGCTACCCTCCAATCCATAGGAACTGATCCAGAGTCCATGGAATGTTGGAAAATGATCACCAAAGCATCTACTATTTCTAGGGCCACTTCCTTAAGTACTCTAGGATGCAGACTATCCAACCCTGAGATTTATCAGCCTTCAATCACATCAATTTCCCTAACACAATTTCCTGACTAATAAGGATTTCCCTCAGTTCCTCCTTCTCGCTAGACCCTCGGTCCCCTAGTTTTTCCGGAAGGTTATTTGTGTCTTCCTTCGTGAAGACAGAACCAAAGTATTTGTTCGATTGGTCTGTCATTTCCTTGTTCCCCATTATAAATTCACCTGATTCTGACTCCAAGGGACCTACGTTTGTTTTCACTAATCTTTTTCTCTATAGAAGCTTTTGCAGTCAGTTTTTATGTTCCCAGCAAGCTTCCTCTCATACTCTATTTCCCCCCTCCTAATTAAACCCTTAGTCCATCTCTGCTGAATTCTAAATTTCTCCCAGTCCCCAGGTTTGCTGCTTTTTATATGCCTCTTCCTTGGATTTAACACTTTCCCTAATTTCCCTTGTTAGCCATGGTTGAGCCACCTTCCCTTATTTATTCTTACGCCACACAGGGATGTACAATTATTGTAGTTCATCCATGTGATCTTTAAATGTCTGCCATTGCCTATCCACCATCAGCCCTTTAAGTATCATTCTCCAGTCTATTCTAGCCAATTCACATTTCATACCGTCGAAGTTACCTTTCTTTAAGTTCAGGACCCGAGTCTCTGAATTAACTGTGTCACTCTCCATCTTAATGAAGAATTCTACCATATTATGGTCATTCTTCATTCTTCCCCAAGGGGCCCTGCACAACAAGATTGCTAATTAATCCTCTCTCGTTACACATCACCCAGTCTCAGATGGCCTGCTCTCTAGTTGGTTCCTCGACATATTGGTCTAGAAAACCATCCCTTATACACTCCAGGAAATCCTCCTCGACAGTATTGCTACCAGTTTGGTTAGCCCAATCAATATGTAGATCAAAGTCACCCATGATAACTGCTGTACCTTTATTGCACGCATCCCTAATTTCCTGTTTGATGCTGTCCCCAACCTCACTACTACTGTTTGGTGGTCTGTACACAACTCCCACTAGCGTTTTCTGATCTTTGGTGTTTCGCAGCTCTACCCATACCAATTCCACATCATCTAGGCTAATGTCCTTCCTTACTATTGTGTTAATCTCCTCTTTAACCAGCAATGCTACCCCACCTCCTTTTCCTTTCTGTCTATCCTTCCTGAATATTGAATACCCCTGGATGTTGAGTTCCCAGCCTTGATCACCCTGGAGCCATGTCTCCATAATCCCAATTACATCATATCTGTTAACAGCAATCTGTGCAGTTAATTCATTCACCTTATTACGAATGCTCCTCGCATTGAGACTCAGAGCCTTCAGGCTTGTTTTTTTTAACACTCTTTGTCCTTTTAGAATTATGTTGTAATGTGACCCTTTTTGATTTTTGCCCTTGATTTCTCTGCCCTCCACTCTTGCTTTTCTCCTTCCGACCTTTTGCTTCTGCCACCTTTTTACTTCCCTCTGTCTCCCTGCCATTTTAGTTTAAACCCTCCCCAACAGCACTAGTGCTTTGGTGAGACCACAACTGGAGTACTATGTACAGTTCTGGTTTGCTTACCAAGGAAGGATATACTTGCCTTAGAGAGTGAACAACGAAGGTTCACTAGATTGTTTCCTGGGGTGGGAGAGTTGTCTTATGAGAAGAGATTGAGCAAAATGGGCCCATATTTTCTGGTGATCTCACTGAAACATAAAATTCTGAGCGGGCTTGACAGGATAGATGCTGAGACACTGTTCCCCCTGGCTAGAGAGTATAGAATTTGCAGTCATAGTCTCAGGATGAGGCCATTTAGGACTGAGAACATAAGAAATAGGAGCAGGAGTAGGACATTTGGCCCCTCGAGCCTTCCACAGATTTACAACCTTCTGAGAGAAGAAATTCCTCCTCAGCTCAGTTTTAAATGTGAGCCGCTGCTTATTCTGAGACTATGTCCCCTAGTTTTAGTTTCCCCTATGAGTGGAAATATCCTCTCTGCATCCACCTTGTCGAGCCCCCTCATTATCTTATACCATGGATGATCATGCAACTTCAGTACCCCATTCCTGCTTTCTCTCCTTGATCCCTTTAGTCGTAAGGGCCACATCTAACTCCCTTTTGAATATATCTAACGAACTGGCCTCAACAACTTTCTGTGGTAGAGAATTCCACAGGTTCACAATTCTCTGAGTGAAGAAGTTTCTCCTCATCTCGGTCCTAAATGGCTTACCCCTTATCCTTAGACTGTGACCCCTGGTTCTGGACTTCCCCAACATTAGGAACATTCTTCCTGCATCTAACCTGTCCAAACCCGTCAGAATTTTATATGTTTCTATGAGATCCCCTCTCATTCTTCTAAATTCCAGTGAATACAGGCCTAGTCGATCCAGTCTTTCTTCATATGTCAGTCCTACCATCCCAGGAATCAGTCTGGTGAACCTTCGCTGCACTCCCTCAATAGCAAGGCAGTGACTAGTGGGGTACCGCAAGGTTCTGTGCTAGGGCCCCAGCTGTTTACACTGTACATTAATGATTTAGACGAGGGGATTAAATATAGTATCTCCAAATTTGCGGATGACACTAAGTTGGGTGGCAGTGTGAACTGCGAGGAGGATGCTATGAGGGATCTCATAGAAACGTTTAAAATTCTGATGGGTTTAGACAGGTTAGATGCAGGAAGAATGTTCCCAATGTTGGAAAAGTCCAGAACAAGGGGTCACAGTCTAAGGATAAGGGGTAAGCCATTTAGGACCGAGATGAGGAGAAACTGCTTCACCCAGAGAGTGGTGAACCTGTGGAATTCTCTACCACAGAAAGTTGTTGAGGCCAATTCACTAAATATATTCAAAAAGGAGTTATATGTAGTTCTTACTACTAGGGGGATCAAGGGGTATGGCGAGAAAGCAGGAATGGGGTACTGAAGTTGCATGTTCAGCCATGAACTCATTGAATGGCGGTGCAGACTCGAAGGGCCGAATGGCCTACTCCTTCACCTATTTTCTATGTTTCTATGTTTCTATGTCCTTCCTCAGATTAAGAGACCAAAACTGCACACAATATTCAAGGTGTGGCCTCACCAAGGCCCTGTACAACTGCAGCAAGACCTCCCTGCTCCTTTACTCAAATTCTCTCGCTATGAAGGCCAACAGGCCATTTGCCCTCTTCACTGCCTGCTGTACCTGCATGCCAACTTTAAATGACTAATGTACCATGACACCCAGGTCTCATTGTACCTCCACTTTTCCTAATCTGTCACCATTCAGATAATAGTCTGTCTCTCTGTTTTTACCACCAAAATGGATAACTTCACATTTATCTACATTATACTGCATCTGCCATGCATTTGCCCACTCACCTAACCTATCCAAGTCACCCTGCAGCCTCCTAGCATCCTCCTCGCAGCTCACACTGCCACCCAACTTAGTGTCATCCGCAAACTTGGAAATATTACCTCAATTCCTTCGTCTAAATCATTAATGTATATTGTAAATAGCTGGGGTCCCAGCACTGAACCCTGCAGTACCCCACTAGTCACTGCCTGCCATTCTTAAAAGAACCCGTTTATTCCTACTCTTTGCTTCCTGTCTGACAACCAGTTCTCAATCCATGTCAGCACACTACCCCCAATCCCATGTGCTTTAACTTTGCACATTAATCTCTTGTGTGGGACCTTGTCGAAAGCCTTTTGAAAGTCCAAATACACAACATCCACTGGTTCTCCCTTCTCCACTCTACTCGTTACATCCTCAAAAAATTCTCGAAAATTTGTCAAGCATGATTTCCCTTTCACAAATCCATGCTGACTTGGACCGATCCTGTCACTGCTTTCCAAATGCGCTGCTATTATATCTTTAATAATTGATTCCAACATTTTCCCCACCACCGATGTCAGGCTAACCGGTCTATAATTCCCTGTTTACTCTCCCCCTCCTTTTTTAAAAAATGGGGTTACATTAGCTACCCTCCAATCCATAGGAACTGATCCAGAGTCTATAGAATGCTGAAAATGACCACCAATGCATCCACTATTTCTCGGGCCAATTCCTTAAGTACTCTGGGATGCAGACTATCAGGCCCTGGGGATTTATCGGCCTTCAATCAATTTCCCTAACACAATTTCCTGTCTAATAAGGATTTCCCTCAGTTCCTCCTTCTCGCTAGACCCTCGGTCCCCTAGTATTTCCAGAAGGTTATTTGTGTCTTCCTTCGTGATGACAGAACCAAAGTATTTATTCAATTGGTCTGCCATTTCTTTGTTCCCCATTATAAATTCACCTGAGTCCGACTGCAAAGGACCTACATTTGTCTTCACTAATCTTTTTCTCTTCACATATCTATAGAAGCTTTTGCAGTCAGTTTTTATGTTCCCAGCAAGCTTCCTCTCGTACTCTATTTTCCCCCTCTTAATTAAACCCTTTGTCCTCCTCTGCTGATTTCTAAATTTCTCCCATCCTCAGGTTTGTTGCTTTTTCTGGCCAATTTATATGCCTCTTCCTTGGATTTACACTATCTGTAATTTCCCTCGTTAGCCACGGTTGAGCCGTTTTATTTTTACACCACACAGGGATGTACAATTGTTGTAGTTCATCCATGTGATCTTTAAATGTTTGCCATTGCCTATCCACCGTCAACCCTTTAAGTATCACTCGCCAGTCTATTCTAGCCAATTCACGCCTCATACCATCGAAGTTACCTTTCTTTAAGTTCAGGGCCCTAGTCTCTGAATTAACTGTGTCACTTTCCATCTTAATAAAGAATTCTACCATATTATGGTCACTCTTCCCCAAGGGGCCCTGCACAACCAGATTGCTAATTAATCCTCTCTCATTACACATCATCCAGTCTAGGATGGCCTGCTCTCTAGTTGGTTCCTCAACATATTGGTCTAGAAAACCATCCCTTATACACTCCAGGAAATCCTACTCCACCGTATTGCTACCAGTTTGGTTAGCCCAATCTGTATGTAGATCAAAGTCACCCATGATAACTGCTGTACCTTTATTGCACGCATCCCTAATTTCCTTTTTGATGCTGTCCCCAACCTCACTACTACTGTTTGGTAGTCTGTACACAACTCCCACTAGTGTTTTCTGCCCTTTGATGTTCCGCAGGTCTACCCATTTAGATTCCACATCATCCAAGCTAATATCCTTCCTTATTATTGCATTAATCTCCTCTTTAACCAGCAACGCTACCCCACATCCTTTTCCTTTCTGTCTATTCTTCCTGAATATTGAATACCCCTGGATGTTGAGTTCCCAGCCTTGCTCACTCTGGAGCCATGTCTCCGTAATCCCCATTACAACATATCCGCTAACATCTAGCTGCGCAGTTAATTCATCCCCACCTTATAAGATCACCTCTCATTCTTCTGAACTGCAATGAGTAGAGGACCAACCTACTCAACCTTTCTTCATAAGTCAACCCCCTCATCTCCGGAATCAACCGAGTGAACCTTCACTGAACAGCCTCCAATGCAAGTATATCCTTCCTTAAATACGGAGACCAAAACTGTATGCAGTACTCAGCTATGTTTTGGATCCACCCAGGATTACAGATATCTCCGAGATATTCAACGTTCCTCAATCCACTGCTCTCGCTGCATCCTGGGATCCACACTCAACACGACCTCTCTCTTCAGCAGCACCGACTCACTCTATCTCAGAGCTGTCCTGGTCCGCAGTTCCATTTCATCGTTTGCACTCCAATCTCTTCTGTCTCCCAACCTATCACAGACCTTCCCCTCCCCTTTTCAGTGCTTGTTAAGAATCCGTTCTTTCCGAACACGCTCCAGTTCTGACGAAGAGTCATCAAGGTTAAGTCTACTTTCTCTCCACAGATGCTGCAAGTGGAAGGGCAAGTTGGCACTCACGATGCAGTTACGGGCAAGACATGGAAGTGGTGCTAATCAACAAATTTTATGTGCCCCTAACAACATAATGGGCCAGAACTTGCTGTCATAATGCCTTTGAAATGGATCATCATCGGCAGTCACTCGGAATCGAGGAAGACTTGCTTCCACTCTCAAAGTGAGTTCTCAGGTGTCTGAACAGTCCAATGTGGGAATTACAGTCTCTGTCACAGGTGGGACAGACAGTGGTTGAAGGAAAGGGTGGGTGGGGAGTCTGGTTTGCCGCACGCTCCTTCCACTGTCTGCACTTGGTTTCTGCACGCTCTCGGCGACGAGACTCGAGGTGCTCAGCGCCCTCCCGGATCTTCTTCCTCCACTTAGGGCGGTCTTTGGCCAGGGACTCCCAGGTGTCGGTGGGGATGTTGCACTTTATCAAGGAGGCTTTGAGGGTGTCCTTGAAACATTTCCTCTGCCCACCTGGGGATCGTTTGCCGTGTAGGAGTTCCGAGTAGAGCGCTTGCTTTGGGAGTCTTGTGTCAGGCATGTGGACAATGTGACCTGTCCAACGGAGCTGGTCGAGTGTGTCAGTGCTTCGATGCTGGGGATTTTGGCCTGATCGAGAACACTGACATTGGTGCGCCTGTTCTCCCAGGGTGTCTGCAGGATCTTGCGGAGACATCATTAGAACATAAGAAATAGGAGTCCCTTATAATAACCCCTTATTCCCTTATCGGTCGGTTAAGAAACTGTCTATCTCTGCCTTAAATGTATTCAATGACCCAACTTCCACAGCTCTCTGAGGCAGTGAATTCCACAGATTTACAACCCTCTGAGAGAAGGAATTCCTCCTCATCTCAGTTTTAAATGGACAGCCCTTTATTCTAAGATTATACCCCCAGTTCTAGTCTCCCCCATCAGTGGAAACATCCTCTCTGCATCCACCTTTTCAAGCCCCCTCATAATCTTATACGTTTCGATAAGATCACCTCTCATTCTTCTGAATTCCAATGAGTAGAGGCCCAAACTACTCAACCTTTCCTCATAAGTCAATCCCCTCATCTCCGGAATCAACCGAGTGAACCTTCTCTGAACTGCCCCCAAAGCAAGTATATCCTTTTGATAGAGAATACAAGCAAGTTGTTCAGTTGGGAGGAAACACAGACAGCAGTTGGATGTGTACATGTGAACTGGCACATTACATTAGGCCATCAATCACATCTGACATCTCAGGACTTTGGGCTGAGAGCCAACCATGGGTTAACAACACATACTGTTGAATCGATTGAGCCAATAAGGTCAAAGGGGGCGAGCTCACTATTGTAAATTGATCCAGGTATAAGTACAGCCATTTTTTGCCATGTGCTCCAGTTTAACAAAGACCTGGCATTCAGCCAGAAGCTTGTTTGCTGCTGCTGGAATAAAGTTATTTTAAACCTACAACTGGATTTCGCATCTCATTGAAAATTAAGAGATCTAACACCTTTCTTAAATATGGAAACCAAAACTGCTCGCAGTATTCCAGGTGTGGCCTCACCAATACCCTGTATAACTGGAGCAAGACTTCCCTGCTTTTATACTCCATCCCCTTTGCAATAAAGGCCAAGATACCATTGGCCTTCCTGATCACTTGCTGTACCTGCATACTGACCTTTTGTTTCATACATCAGGACCCTCAGGTCCCGCTGTACTGCAGCACTTTGCAATCTTTCTCCATTTAAATAATAACTTGCTCCTCTATTTTTTCTGCCAAAGTGCATGACCTCACACTTTCCAACATTATACTCCACATCTGCCAAATTCTTGCCCACTCACTTAGCCTGTCTATGTCCTTTTGCAGGATTTTTGTGTCCTCCTCACACATTGCTTTTCCTCCCATCTTTGTATCGTCAGCAAATTTGGCTACGTTACACTCAGTCCCTTCATCCAAGTTGTTAATATAGATTGTAAATAGTTGGGGTCCCAGCACTGATCCCTGTGGCACCTCACTAGTTACAGTTTGCCAACCAGAGAATGACCCATTTATCCCGACTCTCTGTTCTCTGTTAGTTAGCCAATCTTCTATCCATGCTAATATATTACCCCCAACCCTGTGAACTTTTATCTTGTGCAGTAACCTTTTATGTGGCACCTTGTCAAATGCCTTCTGGAAGTCCAAATACACCACATCCACTGGTTCCCCTTTATCCACCCTGTTCGTTACATCCTCAAAGAACTCCAGCAAATTTGTCAATTATGACTTCCCCTTCATAAATCCATGCTGACTCTGCCTGACTGAATTATGCTTTTCCAAATGTCCTGCTATAGCTTCTTTAATAATGGACTCCAACATTTTCTCAACCAAAGATGTTAGGCTAACTGGTCTATAGTTTCTCTCGCCTTCTCTCTCTCGCCTTCTCTCTCTCTTTTGCCTTCTCTCTCTCTCTCTCTCGCGTTCTCTCTCTCTCTCTCTCTCTCGTGCCTTCTCTCTCTCTCCCACTCTCAGTCTCTCTCTCTCTCTCTCGCCTTCTCTCTGTCTCTCTCTCACCTTCTGTCTCTGTCTCACCTTCTCTCCCTCTGTCTCTGTCTCACCTCTCTCTCTCTCGCCTTCTCGCTCTCTCTCTCTTGCCTTCTCTCTCTCTCTCTCTCTCTCTGTCGCCTTCTCTCTCTCTCTCTCTCGCCTTCTCTCTCTTTCTCTCTCTTTCTTTCTCTCGCCTTCTCTCTCGCTCTCTCTCTCTCTCGCTCAAGAAAGACTGGTTCAACTGGGCTTGTATTCACTGGAGTTCAGAAGAATGAGAGGGGATCTCATAGAAACGTTTAAAATTCTGACGGGTTTAGACAGGTTAGACGCAGGAAAAATGTTCCCAATGTTGGGGAAGTCCAGAACCAGGGGTCACAGTCTAAGGATAAGGGGTAAGTCATTTAGGACCGAGATGAGGAGAAACTTCTTCACCCAGAGAGTGGTGAACCTGTGGAATTCTCTACCACAGAAAGCTGTTGAGGCCAATTCACTAAATATATTCAAAAAGGAGTTAGATGAAGTCCTTACTACTAGGGGGATCAAGGGGTATGGTGAGAAAGCAGGAATGGGGTACTGAAGTTGCATGTTCAGCCATGAACTCATTGAATGGCGGTGCAGGCTAGAAGGGCCGAATGGCCTACTCCTGCACCTATTTTCTATGTTTCTATGTTTCCTGCTTTTTGTTTGCCTTCTTTTTTAAATAGGGGTGTTACATTTGCAGTTTTCCAATCTGCTGGGATCGTTGGTGGTATTTCTACAATGATTTGAGGTGTCTACTGTACATGGTTCACGTCTCTGAGCCATACAGGAGGGCGGGTATTACTACAGCCCTGTAGACCATGAGCTTGGTGCCAGATTTGAGGGCCTGGTCTTTGATCAGGCGATCAAAGGCTGCACTGGCGGTGTTGGATCTCGTCGTTGATGTCTTCCCTTGCTGATAGTAGGCTCCCGAGGATTTGAAATGGACAGCAAGTTTGGGATTACATACGCTATATCCCGAACTTGCGATTTGTCAAGTTCCGACTTAACAGGTGATCCGCACCTACATTGTTATCCTAATTGTTGGTGCAGAGTTGGCTAATTGTTCACCAACCTCCCTCCAGTGCACCTCTCCTATGCACCAACTGGTCACACCACATTTTACGGCTGGTGCAGACAGGTGCAGGACTTGCTTGCACAGCGTAAGAGGATACCCCCTGACAATTGCAAGTCATTTTAAAAGGCCGGAAATGAACGCATTTACATACAACACACAGAATTTTATGCCTGAAAGGTAAAGAACTCTGCCAACAGATTTTTGAAGAATGCATTATTATCAGGTTCTTAAAATTATTTTGCTGGAAAGAAAAAAAATGAAAGTGTAGTTGACTTACAAAATGCATTCTGCAGACACCCAGACCCCCAAAATCATAAATTAAAATTATTTTCGAAGTACTGAAATGGAAGGACTAACAATTTCTAACTCAAGAGCTTTGGAGCCTCATTTTAATAGTGTCCACTACTTGTCATGATTTAAAGGTTAATTTAGTTGGGGATTATCTCAACAAATATCAAAGAAATATTGTGCGTTCTACATGTTTCTACATTTATAACTCTGATGTCAGCACACGAGTCATTCTTGCAGCTCTTAACAAATACTTTAAGCAGCAGAAAGCATTGCTCGAGCCATGTTAATACACAAGTCCTGCTGGACCTTCTGTAAGCATCGGCTCCCCAAGGATTGTTGGATGTCTGGACATTGCAGAAAAAGCTGGCAGTCTGTTGTGGGAGGGGCCCAGGTAATTTTCACATCTGATGGGCGGGGGTGGTCTGGGAAGTTACAATGGCCAAGAGAAGGCAACTCATCACAGGTAATGGCCAAAGATGGAGGGTCCATTGTTAAACAATGTGAACTGGTCAGTGGTCAACCATTACCTGGATGAGATAACCCCGAGAGATGGGAAACCAGAACAACAGAAAGCCGTTGAGCCCCAGACCGGTTGGAAGCGAAGCCCCATCTCCAGCCATCACTGGAATATACATGGGCCACTCAGACAGAAGCCTCGAAACAAGGAAAACTTTATTGGGCCAGAAAAGGCAAACAGACTTTGGATATAAAAGGTGGCCGCATGGCCATAGCTCTCTGTCTCTCTTTGCTCTCGCTTGCTTCACCTCTACAAGGACCGAGCACTCCATCTGGGACAGAGAGAAGTATCAACCAGCCTCGTTGTTCAACTGTGGCGTTAATCTTCAGACTGGGACTTGGATACTATAACAGTACGGAACCAGAAGAGACACGTTTTCACCCGGAGAAGCAGCGAGTAAGCCAGCGAATCAGTGAGCATCATCCCTGCCCACGCACCTTTAAGATCACAGCCACTGTGTGAGGAGGTGTCGTGTGTTCTCCCAACCAAGCCTTAGAAGGGTTTTAGTGAGGAGGTTTTGCTGCGAGGACCATAGGTACGCCCAGCCGGTTGGTACAGATTCAGGGATACACTGTGGATCCGAGCAGAGGGTGTAGACGTTGGGTACTTCACAATAGGGGTGGTTTAGACACACCAGGGTATTGGATTGTACTGCATCGTCACTGTGTTTATTTGATTTGCTGTGTTGAGGTAGCTTTAATAAAGCATTGACGGTTGAGACCGAGGTATTTGTCCGTGACTCATTCATCTGTTCAGTACAGTAATCACTCCCAGGTCTAGAACTATTATAACGTGGGAGTGCTTCAAAAACACCGAAGGGAAACCACTTACAGATTGGAGCAGCAGCCCACGTGATTCCAGGTACATTTACGCACACGGTGCGCCCCTGGGATCCGTGGGTCTCTACACTGCACTCTATTCCACAGCGGCTGACAGCAACTTCTGGGAGCAGGGTTCCCAGCACTTAAGTCACATTCACTTCGGATGCTGGTGATGTAATCCTTAATTACCCCAGCGACCGTAAAATCTGGCTCATCATTTTGTCAAGCATTCATGTGCATACCCTCGGTGAATTACAATTGTTTTAACGTATGCTTCCTACCGCTTCTACATGGTGCATCCTGTGTGGCTTCAGCAGAGTTAATCAGTCAATCATGTTTATCCACTTTGGTGGTAAAAACAGAGAGACAGACTATTATCTGAATGGTGACAGATTAGGAAAAGGGGAGGTGCAACGAGACCTGGGTGTCGTGGTACATCAGTCATTGAAGGTTGGCATGCAGGTACAGCAGGCGGTTAAGAAAGCAAATGGCATGTTGGCCTTCATAGCGAGGGGATTTGAGTACAGGGGCACGGAGGTGTTACTACAGTTGTACAGGGCCTTGGTGAGGCCACACCTGGAGTATTGTGTACAGTTTTGGTCTCCTAACTTGAGGAAGGACATTCTTGCTATTGAAGGAGTGCAGCGAAGGTTCACCAGACTGATTCCCGGGATGGCGGGACTGACATATCAAGAAAGACTGGATCAACTGGGCTTGTATTCACTGGAGTTCAGAAGAATGAGAGGGGATCTCATAGAAACGTTTAAAATTCTGACGGGTTTAGACAGGTTAGATGCAGGAAGAATGTTCCCAATGTTGGGGAAGTCCAGAACCAGGGGTCACAGTCTAAGGATAAGGGGTAAGCCATTTAGGACCGAGATGAGGAGAAACTTCTTCACCCAGAGAGTGGTGAACCTGTGGAATTCTCTACCACAGAAAGTTGTTGAGGCCAATTCACTAAATATATTCAAAAATTAGTTAGATGAAGTCCTTACTACTAGGGGGATCAAGGGGTATGGCGAGAAAGCAGGAATGGGGTACTGAAGTTGCATGTTCAGCCATGAACTCATTGAATGGTGGTGCAGGCTCAAAGGGTCGAATGGCCTACTCCTGCACCTATTTTCTATGTTTTTCTATGTTTTCTATGTTTAAGTCAGGGAATCGTACTGGCTAAGTTTCCTACCCAGTTTGGTGCACACAATTCCTCCCTCACTCTTTGCATTAATATCGGGGCCTAAGTGTTCCTGCACTGAAGTCACAAACTATCACGTCAAGGCTTGTGTTGGTAAAAGCAAAATGGGCAGTCCAAACTAATCTAAATCATCACAGTAATTCAATTTGGAACCAATCCTATATGTACACGGAGCCACTGTTCTATAGGAAATACAAGTTTATGGTTTGCCACGATATTCAGGATTCCCATCAGCTATAAAGATGTCACCTGTAGGTCCACATCACCAGAGTCATCTGGCTCCTCCCTACCTCCGGCAAGCCACAGTCACACTCCTCGCCTTTCTCCACGTACAGGTTGCCACATGTGGTGCCCCCAACCAGCATGTCTGGTCTTGGAACGTTGTAGAGACACATCCCGAAACCATAGCCCAGGCTTGTCATCAAATCCTTTCGGCTGCAGCTGCTGAACTGCTTTGGTAAGTCGAAACTAAAAATAAGGATACACAACGGTGTCAAAGGGTGAGTATAAGAAGGGAGAAAGGGATAGTCCAAGTAATTACAGGCCAGTCAGCCTAACCTCGGTGGTGGGAAAATTGTTGGAAAAAATCCTGAGGGTCAGGATAAATCTCCATTTGGAAAGACATGAATTAATCAGGGACAGTCAGCATGGATTTGTTGAGGGAAGGTCGTGTCTGACTAATTTGATTGAATGTTTTGAGGAGGTAACCAGGAGGGTCGATGAGGGCAGTGTGTACGATGTAGTGTATATGGACTTTAGCAAAGCTTTTGATAAGGTCCCATATGGCAGACTGGTCATGAAAGTAAAAGCTCATGGGATCCAGGGCATAGTGACAAGTTGGATCCAAAATTGGCTCAGAGGCAGGAAGCAAAGGGTAATGGTTAATGGTGTTTTTGTGACTGGAAGGCTGTATCCAGTGGGGTTCCACAGGGCTCAGTACTGGGTCCCTTGCTTTTTGTATATATCAATGATTTGGCCTTAAATGTTGGGGGTATGATTAAGAAGTTTGCAGATGATACAAAAATTGGCCGTGTGGTTGATAATGAAGAAGAAAGCTGCGGACTGCAGGAAGATATCGATGTACCGGTCAGGTGGGCAGAACAGTGGCAAATGGAATTCAATCCAGAGAAGTGTGAGGTAATGTATTTGGGGAGGTCTAACAAGGCAAGGGAATACACATTGAAAAGTGTAGAGGAACAAAGGAACCTGGAAGTGCAGGTCCACAGATCCCTGAAGATAGCAGGCCAGGTAGATAATGTGGTTAAGAAGGCATTTGGAATACTTGCCTTTATTAGCTGAGGCATGGAATACAAGAGCAAGGACATTATGCTTTGAACTGTATAAAACACTGGTTAGGCCGCAGCTGGAGTACTGTGTGTAGTTCTGGTCAGCACATTACAGGAAGGATGTGACTGCACTGGAGAGGGTACAGAGGAGATTTACAAGAATGTTGCCGGGAGTGGAGAAATTTAGCGATGAGGAAAGATTAGATATGCTGGGTCTGTTTTCTTTGGAACAGAGGAGGCTGAGGGGAGACCTGATTGAGGTGTATAAAATTATGAGGGGTCTGGATAGAGTGGATAGGAAGACCCTGTTTCCCTTGGCAGAGGGATCAATAACCAGGGGACATAGATTTAAAGTAATTGGGGGGAGGTTTCGAGGGGATTTGAGGGAGATGTCTTCACCCAGAGGGTGGTGGGGGTCTGGAACTCACGGCCTGAAAGGGTGGTAGAGGCAGAAACCCTCACCACATTTAAACAGTACCTGGATGTACACCTGAAGTCTTGTATCCTACATGGCCACGGACCAAGAGCTGGACAGTGGGATTAGGCTGGATAGCTCTTTGTCGGCCGGTGTGGACACGATGGGCCGAATGGCCTCCTTCCAGGCTGTAAATTTCTGATTGTATGAAACAACAAAGAGAAGGAAGCAAGCCCCATCTTGTGTCCCTTCCCCCGAGCTGGGCCCAACACCCCAGAATGGGAGTGGTAGCACAGTGGTGACGTTACAGGACCAGTAACCCAGAGGCCTGGACCAATGATCCGGACATGAGTTCAGATCCCACCACAACATCTGGAGAATTTAAATTCAGTTCATTAAATAAATGGAATCAAAAGCCAGTGTCAGTAATGGTG
Organism: Pristiophorus japonicus; assembly: GCF_044704955.1. Lineage (NCBI taxonomy): Eukaryota > Metazoa > Chordata > Chondrichthyes > Pristiophoridae > Pristiophorus > Pristiophorus japonicus. The sequence continues at coordinate 32,141 of NW_027251227.1, read as the reverse complement.
ACCATGAAACTATCGGATTTCTGTAAAAACCCACCTGGTTCATGTCCTTTAGGGAAGGAAATCTGCCGACCTTACCGGTCTGGCCTAAGTGTGACTCCAGACCCACAGCAACGTGCTTGACCCTTAACAACCCTCTGAAATGGCCGATTCAAGAAGGCGTGTCCTTCATAGTGTCCTCAGTGTCCTACCCTATAATGTGTATTCCGTTGTCTTATTAGCCCCCCCAGATGCTCGAGTTGCTGCATGTACATATGGTCATCCAGGCTATGCGAAGGGTTCAGGACTTCCCACATGGCACAGGATGAGAATTCCACGGCACTGAGCTGCCCTGCCATGCCTCTAGTTATCTGACTATGAACTAAACTATGAACTAATTCTATCCCTCTAGAAATAAACCCTAGTGCTTGGTTTGCTTTTTACGGCCTTGCTAACCTGTGTCATAACGTTTAGTGATTTGTGTATTTGTTCCCGAGATCCCTTTGTTCCTCTACCCCACCCAGACTCCACCCTCCAAATAATACGTGAACTCCCTACTCTTCCTGCCAAAAAGCAATACCTCACATTTATCTGTGTTGAACTTCATTTGCTAATTATATGCCCATTCTGCAAGTTATTTAATGACCTCCTGTAATTTGTTGCAGTCCTTGTTGCAGTAATTTGGTGTCATCCGCAAATTTAGAAATTGTGTATTTGGTTCTAAATCATTAATATAAACAACACTGGTCCCAGCACTGCTCCTTGTGGAACACCACCACCCATCTTCTGCCCCTGTGAATAGCTGCCCTTTACCCCCACTCTCTGCTTTCTGTCTTGAAGTCAGCTAGCGATCCATTCTGCTACTTGTTCCCTGACTCCACATTCTCTGACCTTGTTCATCAGTCTATTATGGGGGTACCTTATCAAAGGCCTTTTGAATATCGAGATAAATTACATCGACTGCCTTACTCTTATCTACTCTCTCTTTAACCTCTTCAACAAATTCAATGAGGTTGGGCAAGCAAGATTCTCCCTTTTGAAATCCATGCTGATCATTTGTTATTATATTTTTGGTTTCTAGATGTTCTTCAATTTTCTCCTTTTGTCGGGATTCCATTATTTTTCCGACCACTGATGATAAGCTGACTGGTCTATAATTCCCCGCTCGGTCACTCAACCAGGAAACATCAGGACTGGTTTGATGAGAATGACCTGGAGATCCAAGAGCTAATAAACCACAAGCGCAGGGCATTTCTGAGCCTAAAACAATCCAATTCGGGAGCAGCAAAGCAACATTACAGGTTTAAGGCCGAGGTCCAACAAAAAACCCGGGACCTAAAGAACAGGTGGTGGGTGGAGAAAGCACAGGAGATTCAGCAGCTGGCCGACAGCCATGATGTGCGAGGATTCTTCACTGCAGTTAAGGCCATCTACAGCCCAAACATCCAAGGCCCCACCCCTCTGCTGACTAACAATGGGGAGACACTCATCAGGGACACCAAGGCAGTAGAGACCCGCTGGAAGGAGCACTTCGAAGATCTCCTTAACCGAGAGTCTGCCTTTGACACGAGTTTCCTCGACTCCATCCTGCAGCATGCTACCCGCCACCATCTCAGCAAAACCCCAGGCCTGCACGAGGTAGAAAGGGCCACCCGCCAGCTCAAGAACTGTAATGTCCTTTCTCAATGGCACAAAACCCACACGAGGCGCATTCTATGGACAAGGTCACTCTGTGACCTGAACCTTTATTCACAGGACCAAGAAGTGATGACCCTGCGTGGGACCTCCCTTTATATACCTGGATGGCCAGGTAAGGAGTGTCTCCCACACGTTCACCTCCTGTGGTCAAGGTGTGCATTGCTTAAGTATATATAGTATTGCAGTGGTGTTACATAGAGGTTACATACATGACATCGCCTCCCCCCCCCTCATTGAAACATAGAAACATAGAAAATAGGTGCAGGAGCAGGCCATTCAGCCCTTCGAGCCTGCACCGCCATTCAATGAGTTCATGGCTGAACATGCAACTTCAGTACCCCATTCCTGCTTTCTCGCCATACCCCTTGATCCCCCTAGTAGTAAGGACTACATCTAACTCCTTTTTGAATATATTTAGTGAATTGGCCTCAACAACTTTCTGTGGTAGAGAATTCCACAGGTTCACCACTCTCTGGGTGAAGAAGTTTATCCTCATCTCGGTCCTAAATGGCTTACCCCTTATCCTTAGACTGTGACCCCTGGTTCTGGACTTCCCCAACATTGGGAACATTCTTCCTGCATCTAACCTGTCTAAACCCATCAGAATTTTAAACGTTTCTATGAGATCCCCTCTCATTCTTCTGAACTCCAGTGAATACATGCCCAGTTGATCCAGTCTTTCTTGATATGTCAGTCCCGCCATCCCGGGAATCAGTCTGGTGAACCTTCGCTGCACTCCCTCAATAGCAAGAATGTCCTTCCTCAGGTTAGGAGACCAAAACTGTACACAATATTCCAGGTGTGGCCTCACCAAGGCCCTGTACAACTGTAGCAACACCTCCCTGCCCCTGTACTCAAATTCTCTTGCTATGAAGGCCAACATGCCATTTGCTTTCTTAACCGCCTGCTGTACCTGCATGCCAACCTTCAATGACTGATGTACCATGACACCCAGGTCTCGTTGCACCTCCCCTTTTCCTAATCTGTCACCATTCAGATAATAGTCTATCTCTCTGTTTTTACCACCAAAGTGAATAACCTCACATTTATCCACATTATACTTCATCTGCCATGCATTTGCCCACTCACCTAACCTATCCAAGTCGCTCTGCAGCCTCATAGAATCCTCCTCACAGCTCACATTGCCACCCAACTTAGTGTCATCCGCAAATTTGGAGATACAACATTTAATTCCCTCGTCCAAATCATTAATGTACAATGTAAACAGCTGGGGCCCCAGCACAGAACCTTGCGGTACCCCACTAGTCACTGCCTGCCATTCTGAAAAGTACCCATTTACTCCTACTCTTTGCTTCCTGTCTGACAACCAGTTCTCAATCCATGTCAGCACACTACCCCCAATCCCATGTGCTTTAACTTTGCACATTAATCTCTTGTGTGGGACCTTGTCGAAAGCCTTCTGAAAGTCCAAATATACCACATCAACTGGTTCTCCCTTGTCCACTCTACTGGAAACATCCTCAAAAAATTCCAGAAGATTTGTCAAGCATGATTTCCCTTTCACAAATCCATGCTGACTTGGACCTATCATGTCACCTGTTTCCAAATGCGCTGCTATGACATCCTTAATAATTGATTCCATCATTTTACCCACTACCGATGTCAGGCTGACCGGTCCATAATTCCCTGTTTTCTCTCTCCCTCCTTTTTTAAAAAGTGGGGTTACATTGGCTACCCTCCACTCCATAGGAACTGATCCAGAGTCAATGGAATGTTGGAAAATGATTGTCAATGCATCCGCTATTTCTAAGGCCACCTCCTTAAGTACTCTGGGATGCAGTCCATCAGGCCATGGGGATTTATCGGCCTTCAATCCCATCAATTTCCCCAACACAATTTCCCGACGAATAAGGATTTCCCTCAGTTCCTCCCCCTTACTAGACCCTCTGACCCCTTTTATATCCGGAAGGTTGTTTGTGTCCTCCTTAGTGAATACCGAACCAAAGTACTTGTTCAATTGGTCCGCCATTTCTTTGTTCCCCGTTATGACTTCCCCTGATTCTGACTGCAGGGGACCTACGTTTGTCTTTACTAACCTTTTTCTCTTTACATATCTATAGAAACTTTTGCAATCCGTCTTAATGTTCCCTGCAAGCTTCTTCTCGTACTCCATTTTCCCTGCCCTAATCAAACCCTTTGTCCTCCTCTGCTGAGTTCTAAATTTCTCCCAGTCCCCGGGTTCGCTGCTATTTCTGGCCAATTTGTATGCCACTTCCTTGGCTTTAATACTATCCCTGATTTCCCTTGATAGCCACGGTTGAGCCACCTTCCCTTTTTTATTTTTACGCCAGACAGGAATGTACAATTGTTGTAGTTCATCCATGCGGTCTCTAAATGTCTGCCATTGCCCATCCACAGTCAACCCCTTAAGTATCATTCGCCAATCTATCCTAGCCAATTCACGCCTCATACCTTCAAATTTACCCTTCTTTAAGTTCAGGACCATGGTCTCTGAATTAACTGTTTCATTCTCCATCCTAATGCAGAATTCCACCATATTATGGTCACTCTTCCCCAAGGGGCCTCACACAACGAGATTGCTAATTAATCCTCTCTCATTACACAACACCCAGTCTAAGATGGCCTCCCCCCTAGTTGGTTCCTCGATATATTGGTCTAGAAAACCATCCCTTATGCACTCCAGGAAATCCTCCTTCACCGTATTGCTTCCAGTTTGGTTAGCCCAATCTATATGCATATTAAGTCACCCATTATAACTGCTTCACCCTTATTGCATGCACCCCTAATTTCCTGTTTGATGCCCTCCCCAACATCACTACTACTGTTTGGAGGTCTGTACACAACTCCCACTAACGTTTTTTGCCCTTTGGTGTTCTGCAGTTCTACCCATATAGATTCCACATCATGCAAGCTAATGTCCTTCCTAACTATTGCATTAATCTCCTCTTTAACCAGCAATGCTACCCCACCTCCTTTTCCCTTTATTCTATCCTTCCTGAATGTTGAATACCCCTGGATGTTGAGTTCCCAGCCCTGATCATCCTGGAGCCATGTCTCCGTAATCCCAATTACATCATATTTGTTAACATCTATTTGCACAGTTAATTCATCCACCTTATTACGGATACTCCTTGCATTAAGACACAAAGTCTTCAAGCTTGTTTTTTTAACACCCTCTGTCCTTTTAGAATTTTGCTGTACAGTGGCCCATAGTCTTATTGGGATCACAGGTTAAGTCTCTCGGGTGGTCTGTGCTCTCTCGTGGAGCGCCACAGTTGGGGTTCTGGTTGTTGAGCCTTGGTATGCGTGTCTGTCCCCTGTGGTTATTCCGGCCTGTCCGGGCTGACCGCAGGGACTGTGCATGCTGCTGAATGTTCTTGTTGCTCATTCACTGGCGGTGGTGTGAATAACATCTCATGATCTTCCTCAGGTCCCTCAGTGTCCATGCTGAACCTTTTTTTAACTTGGTCCAGATGCTTGCGGCATATCTGCCCATTGTTAAGTTTTACCACGATGATCCTATTCCCCTCTTTGTCTATTACAGTACCCTCGAGCCATTTGGGCCCCACGGCGTGATTGAGGACAAATACACGGGGTCATCAATTTCTATACATCTCCCCCTTGAATTTCGGTCATGGCACTCATTTTGAGACTGGTGCTTCCCCTCAACAATGTCGGACAGGACTAGGTGAATGAGGGACAACCGAGTTTTGAGTGTTTGTTTCATAAGTACCTCAGCAGGCGGGACCCCCGTGAGCGAGTGCGGTCGGGACCTGTAGGCCAGCAGGAGACGCAATAGGCGGTATTGAAGGGAGGGACTTTGAATCCTGAGCATGCCTTGTTTTATGATTTGGACCGCACGTTCCGCCTGGCCAGTGGAGGCCGGCTTGAACGGTGCTGTCCTGACATGGTTAATGCCATTACCCGACGTGAACTCCCGGAATTAGTAGCTCGTGAAACATGGGCCATTATCGCTAACAAGGATGTCCGGCAAGCCGTGGGTCGCAAAGACCGCACGCAGACTCTCCACAGTGGTGGATGTCGTGCACGAATTCAATATCATGCACTCGATCCATTTCAAGTACGCATCAACCACAATGAGAAACATTTTTCCCATGAACGGGCCCGCGTGGTCTACGTGAATACGTGACCATGGCCTGGTGAGCCAGGGCCACGGGCTAAGTGGGGCTTCCCTGGGGGCATTACCCAGCTGGGCACACGTCGTGCACCTGCGAACACAGTGTTCCAGGTCTGAATCAATTCCCGGCCACCAAACGTGTGACCGGGCAATGGCCTTCATCAGCACAATGTCTGAGTGCTCGCTGTGGAGTTCCCTGATGAATGCTTCCCTGCCCCTCTGGGGCATGAGTACCCGGCTTCCCCATAGTAGGCAGTCGGCTTGGATGGAGAGTTCATCCATCCGTCTGTGGAATGGTCTGACCTCCTCAGGGCATGCTCCGTGTGCTGGCGTCTAATCCCCAGTCAGGACACATTTCTTAATCAAGGATAGGCGGGGATCTCTGTTGGTCCAGATTTTGATCTGGCGGGCTGTGATGGGGGAGCCTGCGCGGTCAAAGGCATCGACAGCCATGACCATCTCAGCGCTTTGCTCCGCTGCCCCCTCGGTGGTGGCCAGTGGAAGCCTGCTGAGCGCGTTAGTCATACGCAGCCAGCGTGAGAGCCCATCGCTGTATGTGAGCTGACGCGTTGGCATTGACAGCCTTGCTGTCTGACAACAGGGATGTTAACGGCTTGTGGTCCGTTTCTAATTTGAACTCCCTGCCAAAAAGGTCCTGATGCATTTTTTTTACACCATGGACACATGCGAGTGTTTCCTTCTCAACCATCCTATATCCCCGTTCTGCTTGAGAGTGTGACCTGGAGGCATAAGCCACAGGTTGTCGTTGGCCCTCAGTATTGCCCTGCTGCAACACACACGCAGCCCCATAGGATGATGCATTACATGTCAGAACCAATTTCTTACAAGGTCGTACAGGGTCAATATCTTATTTGAACAAAGTAGGTTCCGTGCCCGATTGAAAGCCCATTCTTGACAGTCCCCCCAAAACCAATCACAACCCTTACGCAGGAGCACGTGAAGCGGCTCCAACAATGTGCTCAAGTTCAGCAGAAAGTTCCCAAAATAGTTCAAGGGTCCCAGAAATGACACAACTCCGATGTGTTGCCGGGCCTGGGCGTTCGTCGAATCGCCTCTGTTTTGGATTCGAATCCCATCTGCAGCAACCCTCCTGCCCAGGAACTCAACCTCAGGAGCGAAAAACACACATTTAGACTTCTTGAGTCGCAGGCCTACCCGGTCCAGTCGGCGTAGCACCTCCTCCAGGTTGTGGAGGTGTTCCTCGGTGTCACGACCCGTGATGAGGATGTCGTCCCGAAATACGATCGTTCTAGGACGGATTTGAACAGGCTTTCCATGTTTCTTTGAAAAATCGCGGCCGCTGATCGAATGCCAAACAGACACCTGTTGTAAACAAACAGTCCCTTGTGCGTGGTGATGGTGGTCTGTAGTTTAGATTCATCGGCCAGTTCTTGGGTCATGTCGGCTGAAGTGAGGTCCAACTTGGTGAACAGCTTGCCGCCTGCCAGCGTGGCAAAAAGGTCCTCCGCTCTCGGGAGCGGGTATTGGTCTTTTAGGGACACCCGATTGATAGTGGCCTTGTCGTCGCCACAGATCCTGACAGAACCATCCGCTTTTAGGACGGGAACGATGGGGCTCGCCCAGTCACTAAATTCAATGGGCGAGATGATGCCCTCTCTCAGCAACCAGTCCAACTCGCTCTCAATTTTCTCCCGCATCACATACGACACAGCTCTGGCTTTGTGGTGCACTGGTCTGGCATCCGGGGTGATGCGTATCACTACTTTGGTACCTTTGAATGTCCCGACGCCAGGTTGGAATAGTGACTCAAATTGTTGTAGGACTTGTGAGCATGAACTTCGCTCCACAGATGACATGGCGTGAACATCCCCCCATTTCCAGTTCATCTCAGCTAACCAGCTCCTCCCCAACAGTGCGGGACCATTGCCCGGGACAATCCAGAGCAGCAGCCGGTTCACCGATCCATTGTGTGTGACAGCCAACATTGCACTGCCTAGCACTGGAATGATTTATTTGGTGTATGTCCGTAATTGCGTCTCAATGCATTCTACTGGTTTTGAGTGGCCACAGCTTTTCGAATTGTTGAACGCTCATGAGTGACTGGCTGGCCCCCGTGTCCAGCTCCATGTGTACAGGGATGCCGTTTAATAAAATCTTCATCATCATTGGTGGTGTTTTGGTATATGAGCTGCGAATGTTTGCCACATGAACCCGCTGAACTTCAGCGTCCATTGATTTGCCCCAAGAGTCATCCTGCCTCACAGACCCTCCTTCTGGTCCATCCGCCTCGTAAATTAGCCTGGTTACAGGCTTCCTACACATTCTGGCTAAATGGCCACTGAGGTTGCAATTTCTGCAGACAAATTGTTGAAACCTGCAAGTCCTGGCAGCATGTTTGCCCCCACACCTCCAGCATGAGCTGAGATTCCCATTGTTGTGAACAAAGGAGCTAAGACCCGGCATTCCTCGCTGATTGTCCCTTTGACTGCTCTTGAGCACCCTGTTAGTGGGTGTCAATGGCCCCATCCCGGGCCGCATTGTCAACTGGGGGGGTGTAAATGTCCATTCAGCCTGCCATTGTCTCTGTTGAAAACCTATTCTGGGGTCTATTGCTGCCTGGGGTGTGTCAAACTGCCCTTGCCTGCCTGCGGGGCTCTGAGTCGCATTTATGAGATTGACTCCCTGATCCCCCGCCGCGTTAGAGGCAGAATTGCGCGCGTATATTATTTTGGTTTCCTTCTCCCCCGCTATGAAAGTCTGAGCCATCAACGCCGCCATTTCCAAAGTCAAGTCCTTGGTCTCAATTAACTTTTGGAAAATCGGCATGTGACCGATGCCCTCAATAAAGAAGTCCCTTAACATCTCCCCCCTGCAGGTGTCTGTGAACTTATAGAGGCTGGCCAAACATCAGAGGTCCGCAACAAAGTCAGGTATGCTCTGTCCTTCTCCACGTCAGTGGGTATAAAATCTGTGTCGGGCCATGTGTATACTGCTCGCCGGTTTGAGGTGCTCACCGATTAGTTTGCTGAGCTCCTCAAAGTTTTGTCCGCCGGCTTTTCGGGTGCTAGCAGGTCTTTCATGAGCGCGTAAGTCTTAGGTCAGCAGCTGGTCAGCAGATGGGCCCTTCGTCTCCCAGCCAGTCCTTCGTGACAAAACTCTGCTGGAGCCTCTCAATGAAATCATCCAGTCCTCACCAACACAGTACCGTTCCTCTGTGCTACCGGTGGCCATTCTCATGGGTCGTTGATTCCCGTTTCTCGTCACCAATGTAATGTCCTTTCTCAATGGCACAAAACCCACACGAGGCACATTCTACGGACAAGGTCACTCTGTGACCTAAACCTTTATTCACAGGACCAAGAAGTGATGACCCTGTGTGGGACCTCCCTTTATATACCTGGATGACCAGGTGAGGAGTGTCTCCCACAAGTTCACCCCCTGTGGTCAAGGTGTGCATTGCTTAAGTATATACAGTATTGCAGTGGTGTTACATAGAGGTTACATACATGATAAGAACAGCAAGGCTACAGGAGCGGATGGAATCCCTGCTGAGGCACTAAAGTATGGCGGAGAGGCACGACTGGCATGAATACACGACCTCATCTCTCTCAAATGGGAGGAGGAGAGCATGCTGGGAGATCTGAGATCCAGTAATCATGACCATCTTTAAAAAAGGGGACAAGTCCGACTGCGGCAACTACAGAGGAATCTTCCTGTTATCAGCCACTGGGAAAATCATCGCTAGAATCCTCCTCAACCGTCTTCTCCCTGTGGCTGAGCAGCTCCTCCCGGAGTCACAGTGCGGATTTCATCCCCTACGGGCCACAACAGACATGATCTTTACGGCGCGACAACTGCAAGAGAAATGTAGGGAACAGCACCAACCCTTGTACATGGCCTTCTTTGACATTGTTAACCACAAGGGACTATGGAGCGAACTCCCGTTTTTGGCTGCCACCAAAAGTTTGTCGCCATCCTCTACCTGCTCCACGATAGCATGCAAGCCATGATCATGACCAACGGATCCATCACAGATCCAATCAGGGCTGCGTTATCACGCCAACCCTCTTCTCGATCTTCCTCGCTCACACTCAAGTGGAACTAAACTGCAGAACCAGTGGGAACCCATTCAACCTTCGTTACCTCCAGGCCAGATCTAAGACCGTCCCATCCTCTGTCATCGAACTACAGTACACGGATGATGCTTGCGTCTGCGCACATTCAGAGGCTGAACTCCAAGTCAACATCTTCACTGAGACGTACGAGAGCATGGGCCTTACACTAAACATCTGTAAGACAAAGATCCTCCACCAACCTGACCACGCCACACAGCACTGCCCCCCAGTCATCAATATCCACGGTGCGGCCCTGGACAACGTGGACCACTTGCCATACCTCGGGAGCGAATTATCAGTAAGAGCAGATATCAATGACGAGGTTCAACACCGCCTCTAGTGCGCCAGCGTAGCCTTCAGCCACAAGAGGAAGAGAGTGTTCGAAGATCAGGCCCTCAAATCTGGCACCAAGCTCATGGTCTACAGGGCTGTAGTAATACCCGCCCTCCTGTATGGCTCAGAGATGTGGACCATATACAGTAGACACCTCAAATCGCTGGAGAAATACCACCAACGATGCCTCCGCAAGATCCTGCAAATCCCCTGGTGGGACGCATGCACCAATGTCAGTGTTCTCGATCAAGCCAATATCCCCAGCATCAAAGCACTGACCAGTTTCGTTGGGTAGGCCACATTGTCCGCATGCCGGACACAACACTCCCAAAACATGCGCTCTACTCGGAACTCCTAAACGGCAAGCAAGCCCCAGGTGGGCAGAGGAAACGTTACAAGGACACCCTCAAAGCCTCCTTGATAAAGTGCAACATCCCCACTGACACCTGGGAGTCCCTAGCCAAAGACCGCCCTAAGTGGAGGAAGTGCATCCGGGAGGGCGCTGAGCACCTCGAGTCTCGTCACCGAGAGCATGCAGAAACCAAGCGCAGGCAGCGGAAGGAGTGTGCGGCAAACCAGTCCCACCCATCCTTCCCTCAACCACTGTCTGTCCCACCTGTGACAGGGACTGTAACTCCTGTATTGGACTGTTCAGTCACCTGAGAACTCACTTTTAGAGTGGAAGCAAGTCTTCCTCGATTTCTAGGGACTGCCGATGATGATGAATTCCCTGGACATGTTCTATCCCCTTTCTTAAATATAAGTATTATGTTAGCTATCCGCCAGTCCTCTGGCATTACGCCTTTTTCTAACGAATGATTAAATATGTAGTAATGCCCCTGCTAACTCTTCACTAGATTCTTTTAAAAGGCGTGGATGCAATCCGTCTGGACCAAGGGTTTTATCCTCTTTGAGTTTACTTAGTTTATTTAATATATCCCCTCTTTTTATTTGAAATGTACTTATCTTATTACTAACCTCATCATCCAATGTCCTGTCCACCTGTTCTATCTCCCTGGTAAATACTGAAACAAAATGATTGAATATATCTGCCATCTCTCTGTCGTTACCTGTGATATTATCCGGTCTATCCCCTCATGGCCCTATTCCATCCCAACCTTCCTTTTTTTACTGATGTGCCTGTAAAATATTTTACTATTTTGTTTTATGTTCCTTGATAATTTAATTTCATAGTTCTCTCTGCCTTCCTAATTGTTTTTTGGACTTCTCTCCAAATCTTTTCATATTCTCCCTTTTCATGCACTCCCCTGTGTCTATGTACTTAATGTATGCCCCTTTCCTTACCCTCACTTCTTCCCGTATGGCTTTATTCATCAATAGGGCTGATTTTCGGCTCATTTGTGCCTCGGTTAGCACCCCGGCTAAAAGCCGTTTTTGGGCGTTATGCCGGGCTTTCAGGATTGGCCACCCAGCCGGAAGATACAGCTGTTGGTTTGCACCGGCGCAAAAACGTACTGTCCCGCCCTCCGTTTTTAGTGTGGTGATAACGTCAATCATCGTGCAACGCTGCGCTCGCGCCCCGGATGGAACATTCGGCCTTAACGCCTCATTTAACACTTGCCCCAGGAAACGCTTGAAAAATCCTGGCAGTCCCAGGCCACGTCAGGCAGTATTGGCAGCATTTTTAAATGGAGGGATGAGGATCCTACATGGCAGGTCATATTGACCACAACGGTTGTACACATATTGCTGTGTGAAGCTCCAACTTGCAAACTTCACTTCTATCTGCCATTACAGTGCCCTTACTGTTATGTATGGAGGAAGAGTCAGACTGAACACTGTGTGACCTTAGTCTTTTATTGCAGGTTTCCAGAGTGCCTCTCCAACCTGTGAAGCCTCCTTAAATACCTGTGCTCCCAAGGGATTGTGGGATCCCTTGGGGCTCCAGGGGTTGAGCCCTCTGGTGGCTGTACAGAGTAAATACAAGTCCACATATATAACACAACGTCAGTGAGACAATTTAATGGGGACATTACGAGTTCACCAGTGTACCATGCTCCGTGTTATTACCAGGCAGTGTCAAGCTAGAGGAAGGACTCTTGGCCATGTCGGCCTACAGATGATGAGAGGACTAAGATGTCCGGGGAGGAAGGCTTACCCCCCACAGGTTTACAGGCACCAACGCTCAGCCCTCCAGCTCTCTGAGGAGCAGTGTATGAGAAGGCTGCGCTTCCGAAAGGAAGATATGTCATCGCCTACAGAGAGACCGATGCCTGGACCGCTCTCGAGGCAGCCTTCAATACTCCCCTCAACGGGTCTCCCAATTCATTGTGGTGAGCTGCATGTTGCACAACTTGGCCACCATGAGGGGCCAGGCATTGCCCCTGGGGATTGCACGCCCACCTCAGGAGGAGGAGGACGATGAAAAGGAGCCTGGCGAGGCCCCCATTGGATAGCCCCCCTATCCATGGGGGAGGCAGTGAGGAGATGCTGCCAGACTAACACTCGCACGTGGCCAGCTTGTAATAGACCGGCTCCTAAATGGAGAAACTGAGGGATTGAGCTAATACTGGACACGCTATGTGCCCCCATAAAGGCACATCTCCGGGGAACGTTGGAATGATGCACAAAGACACCAATAGCAAACGATGAATCATAAATTTTACTGCAACAAAGTCACTAAAACACCCCCCACCAAAATAAAACTACATAATATACAACGTTATGTTGCAGGGCACTGAACAACAATGAAACTTCTTAACACCGCAAGTTTTCGCTCGGGCGCATAAAGTCCGTTGTGTAACGCCTGACTTAACGCCAACGCTCCTCCAACTTACATTTTCGCTGAAACTTTCAGTTGGAGGCGCAAACTATTTTCAGGAGCTAACTTTAATGCCCTGATGCAATTAACACCCCGAAATCCAAAAGATTCCTAATCCAGCTCATGGTGACTCATTCGTGTTTTGTTTGTTCTTTCCCTTTCACGGAATATATTGTTCCTGCACTCTGTTGAACACTGTTTTAAATGTTTCCCATTGCTGCTCTACATCGTTGTTTGCTAATATTGTTGCCCATTTTATTTTCCCAAGTTCTATTCTCAGCCCGTTCAAAATCAGCTTTTCTCCAATCTACTACCCTGGTTTTCGTCATACGTATGTCCTTCTCAATTATCATCTTAAAGTGTATTATATTATGGTCACTATTGCCAAGATGTTTCTCCTACTTCGACTATGTGGGACATGTCACACTGTTTGATTTTGATTCTCACCCTATTGCTTCTTCCATGATGCAGCCGTCATCCCTGTCAGGACAGTCACAATTCCGTGATTCGGTATCGTGTGAGATTCCCAGATTGTGTCCGAGCTCATGGGCGAGGATAGCAGCAGCACCCAAGAAGCTCGGCCGGGTGTCCTAAGAGAGAACAGAAGTAACGTTCTATGAACACGTACTAATATCACCCTCTAATGCCACTAATCAGGCATTGCACAGACCGGTCAATGCTGACAGAAAACCTTCGCACTACTTATACTCAATCAGGCAGCCCTTTCACACTCATTCCTTCTTACACACTCTCACAGACATCATCACATGTGTTAACAGACATGGGAATTTTAATTCCCGGACAGGAAAATGGCCCCGCAAGCAGTTGGCCCAACCAGGATCGGTAGCCATTTTAACACCCAGGCCTCATTAAATGTCGCTGGCCAACATCCCGGCTATAGGCGGCAAACGGTGGCTTACTGAGCCAAGGTAAGTGTGGGATGGTTGAGGGGCCAATGGGGGTTCTGGGGAAGTCTGGACAGGAGAGGCCAACACTCCTACTCCTCCTGGCTTTGCAAAGAAAAGTTTTAAACTCACTTTATAGGGAATCGGGGCTGCTCCAACCAGGTCGGGCCAACATGTGTAACAGGGCCCTGATTCACGTAAATTTCACCCGCTCCATTTGAACAAGACGCAAAGTTGCCCCATAATCTGAGTCTGTTTATCACAGAGGCCGAGTTTCTCCAGCTTCGCAGCTGTAACTGCTGCAGAAACCCACGGTCTCAGTCACACTCGTTGAAATATTCCGAGCTCTCGCCTGTCTGCGTCCGCCTGTGCCCACCAATCTCTGATGCTGCCCAATAGCTCCGGGCCTGACACCGGTGCAGTATGGGGCACTTGCCAATCTTCTAGGAAAGACTCGCAGCCGACACTGGCGGGAATGCTGAGGTCGGCGGGCGGACAGGAATGGGAATTGAGCCGAGGGAATAGTTCCCGGCACTAAGGCAAGTGGTGATGGAAGGGAAGGATCACAGTCAGGGGAAGTGGCGTGAAGCCCGGGACAGAGCAGGCCAAAGGTTTCCAAGGGGCTCTGAGGAGCACTTCATAACTGGAGTACGACATTGAAATATTACGAGCTCCTGCCTGTCTGTGCCCGCCAATCCCTGACACCGCCGCAAACATGGCAGTTAAAATGGTGGCGGGCACGATCACATCAGGAACGCAGCGAAATTGCCCGACAGTCACTTTATCCAACTGCCCGCTCCATCCCACAACGTGGGCAGACTTACAATCAGCTCTTCTGTCTCACCCACACACTCAGTCTCCCTCCCTCAGTCTCCCTCTCACACTCAGTCTCTCTCTCACACTCAGTCTCCCTCCCTCAGTCTCCCTCTCACACTCAGTCTCCCTCCCTCAGTCTCCCTCTCACACTCAGTCTCCCTCTCACACTCAGTCTCCCTCTCACACTCAGTCTCCCTCTCACACTCAGTCTCTCTCTCACACTCAGTCTCTCTCCCTCAGTCTCCCTCTCACACTCAGTCTCCCTCCCTCAGTCTCCCTCTCACACTCAGTCTCTCTCTCACACTCAGTCTCCCTCTCACACTCAGTCTCCCTCTCACACTCAGTCTCTCTCTCACACTCAGTCTCCCTCTCACACTCAGTCTCCCTCCCTCAGTCTCCCTCTCACACTCAGTCTCTCTCTCACACTCAGTCTCTCTCCCTCAGTCTCCCTCTCACACTCAGTCTCCCTCCCTCAGTCTCCCTCTCACACTCAGTCTCTCTCTCTCACACTCAGTCTCCCTCCCTCAGTCTCCCTCTCACACTCAGTCTCCCTCCCTCAGTCTCCCTCTCACACTCAGTCTCTCTCTCTCACACTCAGTCTCCCTCCCTCAGTCTCCCTCTCACACTCAGTCTCCCTCTCACACTCAGTCTCTCTCTCACACTCAGTCTCTCTCCCTCAGTCTCCCTCTCACACTCAGTCTCCCTCCCTCAGTCTCCCTCTCACACTCAGTCTCTCTCTCACACTCAGTCTCTCTCTCACACTCAGTCTCCCTCTCACACTCAGTCTCCCTCTCACACTCAGTCTCCCTCCCTCAGTCTCCCTCTCACACTCAGTCTCTCTCTCACACTCAGTCTCTCTCCCTCAGTCTCCCTCTCACACTCAGTCTCCCTCCCTCAGTCTCCCTCTCACACTCAGTCTCTCTCTCTCACACTCAGTCTCCCTCCCTCAGTCTCCCTCTCACACTCAGTCTCCCTCCCTCAGTCTCCCTCTCACACTGAGTCTCTCTCTCACACTCAGTCTCCCTCCCTCAGTCTCCCTCTCACACTAGGTCTCCCTCCCTCAGTCTCCCTCTCACACTCAGTCTCCCTCTCACACTCAGTCTCTCTCTCACACTCAGTCTCCCTCTCACACTCAGTCTCCCTCTCACACTCAGTCTCCCTCTCACACTCAGTCTCCCTCTCACACTCAGTCTCTCTCTCACACTCAGTCTCTCTCCCTCAGTCTCCCTCTCACACTCAGTCTCTCTCCCTCAGTCTCTCTCTCACACTCAGTCTCTCTCTCACACTCAGTCTCCCTCCCTCAGTCTCTCTCTCACACTCAGTCTCCCTCTCACACTCAGTACTCTCCCTCAGTCTCTCTCTCACACTCAGTCTCTCTCTCTCACACTCAGTCTCCCTCCCTCAGTCTCCCTCTCACACTCAGTCTCCCTCTCACACTCAGTCTCCCTCCGTCAGTCTCCCTCTCACACTCAGTCTCTCTCTCACACTCAGTCTCCCTCCCTCAGTCTCTCTCTCACACTCAGTCTCTCTCTCACACTCAGTCTCCCTCCCTCAGTCTCTCTCTCTCACTCAGTCTCCCTCCCTCAGTCTCTCTCTCTCACACTCAGTCTCCCTCCCTCAGTCTCTCTCTCACACTCAGTCTCCCTCCCTCAGTCTCTCTCTCACACTCAGTCTCCCTCTCACACTCAGTCACCCTCCCTCAGTCTCTCTCTCACACTCAGTCTCCCTCTCACACTCAGTCTCCCTCTCACACTCAGTCTCTCTCTCACACTCAGTCTCCCTCCCTCAGTCTCTCTCTCACACTCAGTCTCCATCTCACACTCAGTCTCCATCTCACACTCAGTCTCCATCTCACACTCAGTCTCCCTCCCTCAGTCTCTCTCTCACACTCAGTCTCCCTCCCTCAGTCTCTCTCGCCCTCACAAAATCTCTCTCTCCTTCACTCAGTCTCTCTCTCTCTCCTTCACTCAGACTCTCTTTCTCTCTCCCTCACTCAGTCTCTCTCTCCCTCAGTCTCTCTCTCTCCCTCACTCAGTCTCTCTCTCTCTCGCCCTCACTCAGCCTCTCTCTCTCCCTCACTCAGTCTCTCTCTCTCTCTCCCTCACTCAGCCTCTCTCTCTCCCTCACTCAGTCTCTCTCTCTCCCTCACTCAGTCTCTCTCTCCCTCACTCAGTTCCTCTCGCTCTCCCTCACTCAGTCGCTCACTCAGTCTCTCTTTCTCTCCCTCACTCAGTCTCTCTCTCTCGCTCCCTCACTCACTCTCTCTCTCTCTCCCTCACTCAGTCTCTCTCTCCCTCACTCAGTCTCTCTCTCCCTCACTCAATCTCTCTCTCCCTCACTCAATCTCTCTCACACAGTCTCTCTCACACTCAGTCTCTCTCTCACACTCAGTCTCTCTCTCACACTCAGTCTCCCTCTCACACTCAGTCTCCCTCTCACACTCAGTCTCCATCTCACACTCAGTCTCCCTCTCACACTCAGTCTCTCTCTCACACTCAGTCTCCCTCTCACACTCAGTCTCCCTCTCACACTCAGTCTCCCTCCCTCAGTCTCCCTCTCACACTCAGTCTCTCTCTCTCTCACTCAGTCTCCCTCTCACACTCAGTCTCTTTCTCTCACACTCAGTCTCCCTCCCTCAGTCTCCCTCTCACACTCAGTCTCTCTCTCACACTCAGTCTCTCTCTCACACTCAGTCTCCCTCCCTCAGTCTCCCTCTCACACTCAGTCTCTCTCCCTCAGTCTCCCTCTCACACTCAGTCTCTCTCTCACACTCAGTCTCCCTCTCACACTCAGTCTCTCTCTCTCACACTCAGTCTCCCTCCCTCAGTCTCCCTCTCACACTCAGTCTCCCTCCCTCAGTCTCCCTCTCACACTCAGTCTCTCTCTCTCACACTCAGTCTCCCTCCCTCAGTCTCCCTCTCACACTCAGTCTCCCTCCCTCAGTCTCCCTCTCACACTCAGTCTCTCTCTCACACTCAGTCTCCCTCCCTCAGTCTCCCTCTCACACTCAGTCTCCCTCTCACACTCAGTCTCCCTCTCACACTCAGTCTCTCTCTCTCACACTCAGTCTCCCTCCCTCAGTCTCCCTCTCACACTCAGTCTCCCTCCCTCAGTCTCCCTCTCACACTCAGTCTCTCTCTCTCACACTCAGTCTCCCTCCCTCAGTCTCCCTCTCACACTCAGTCTCCCTCCCTCAGTCTCCCTCTCACACTCAGTCTCTCTCTCACACTCAGTCTCCCTCCCTCAGTCTCCCTCTCACACTAGGTCTCCCTCCCTCAGTCTCCCTCTCACACTCAGTCTCCCTCTCACACTCAGTCTCTCTCTCACACTCAGTCTCCCTCTCACACTCAGTCTCTCTCTCACACTCAGTCTCCCTCTCACACTCAGTCTCCCTCTCACACTCAGTCTCCCTCTCACACTCAGTCTCTCTCTCACACTCAGTCTCCCTCTCACACTCAGTCTCCCTCTCACACTCAGTCTCTCTCTCACACTCAGTCTCTCTCCCTCAGTCTCCCTCTCACACTCAGTCTCTCTCCCTCAGTCTCTCTCTCACACTCAGTCTCTCTCTCACACTCAGTCTCCCTCCCTCAGTCTCTCTCTCACACTCAGTCTCCCTCTCGCACTCAGTCTCTCTCCCTCAGTCTCTCTCTCACACTCAGTCTCTCTCTCTCACACTCAGTCTCCCTCCCTCAGTCTCCCTCTCATACTCAGTCTCCCTCTCACACTCAGTCTCCCTCCGTCAGTCTCCCTCTCACACTCAGTCTCTCTCTCACACTCAGTCTCCCTCCCTCAGTCTCTCTCTCACACTCAGTCTCTCTCTCACACTCAGTCTCCCTCCCTCAGTCTCTCTCTCTCACTCAGTCTCCCTCCCTAAGTCTCTCTCTCTCACACTCAGTCTCCCTCCCTCAGTCTCTCTCTCACACTCAGTCTCCCTCCCTCAGTCTCTCTCTCACACTCAGTCTCCCTCTCACACTCAGTCACCCTCCCTCAGTCTCTCTCTCACACTCAGTCTCCCTCTCACACTCAGTCTCCCTCTCACACTCAGTCTCTCTCTCACACTCAGTCTCCCTCCCTCAGTCTCTCTCTCACACTCAGTCTCTCTCTCACACTCAGTCTCCATCTCACACTCAGTCTCTCTCTCACACTCAGTCTCCCTCCCTCAGTCTCTCTCTCACACTCAGTCTCCCTCCCTCAGTCTCTCTCGCCCTCACAAAATCTCTCTCTCCTTCACTCAGTCTCTCTCTCTCTCCTTCACTCAGACTCTCTTTCTCTCTCCCTCACTCAGTCTCTCTCTCCCTCAGTCTCTCTCTCTCCCTCACTCAGTCTCTCTCTCTCTCGCCCTCACTCAGCCTCTTTCTCTCCCTCACTCAGTCTCTCTCTCTCTCTCCCTCACTCAGCCTCTCTCTCTCCCTCACTCAGTCTCTCTCTCTCCCTCACTCAGTCTCTCTCTCTCCCTCACTCAGTTCCTCTCGCTCTCCCTCACTCAATCGCTCACTCAGTCTCTCTTTCTCTCCCTCACTCAGTCTCTCTCTCTCGCTCCCTCACTCACTCTCTCTCTCTCTCCCTCACTCAGTCTCTCTCTCCCTCACTCAGTCTCTCTCTCCCTCACTCAATCTCTCTCTCCCTCACTCAATCTCTCTCACACAGTCTCTCTCTCTCTCTCTCTCTCTCCCTCACTCAGTCTCTCTCTCTCTTCCTCACTCAGTCTCTCTCTCTATCTCTCTCCCTTACTCAATCTCTCGCTCTCTCCCTCACTCAGTCTCTCTCTCTCCCTCACTCAGTCTCTCTCTCTCCCTCACTCAGTCTCTCTCTCTCTCTCTCCCTCACTCAGTCTCTCTCTCTCCCTCACTCAGTCTCTCTCTCTCCCTCACTCAGTCTCTCTCTCTCTCCCTCACTCAGTCTCTCTCCCTCACTCAGTCGCTCACTCAGTCTCTTTCTCCCTCACTCAGTCTCTCTCTCCCTCACTCAATCTCTCTCTCCCTCACTCAGTCTCTCTCTCTCGCTCCCTCACTCAGTCTCTCTCTCTCTCCCTTACTCAGTCTCGCTTTCCCTCACTCAATCTCTCTTTCCCTCACTCAATCTCTCTCTCTCTCCCTCACTCAGTCTCTCTCTCTCCCTCACTCAGTCTCTCTCTCTCACTCCGCCTCTCTCTCTCCCTCACTCAGTCTCTCTCTCTCCCTCACTCAGTCTCTCTCTCTCCCTCACTCAGTCTCTCTCTCTCCCTCACTCAGTCTCTCTCTCTCCCTCACTCAGTTTCTCTCGCTCTCCCTCACTCAGTCGCTCACTCAGTCTCTCTCTCTCTCCCTCACTCAGTCTCTCTCTCCCTCACAAAATCTCTCTCTCCTTCACTCAGTCTCTCTCTCTCTCCCTCACTCAGACTCTCTTTCTCTCTCCCTCACTCAGTCTCTCTCTCCCTCACTCAATCTCTCTCTCCCTCAGTCTCTCTCTCTCCCTCACTCAGTCTCTCTCTCTCTCGCCCTCACTCAGCCTCTCTCTCTCCCTCACTCAGTCTCTCTCTCTCTCTCCCTCACTCAGCCTCTCTCTCTCCCTCACTCAGTCTCTCTCTCTCTCCCTCACTCAGTCTCTCTCTCCCTCACTCAATCTCTCTCTCCCTCAGTCTCTCTCTCTCCCTCACTCAGTCTCTCTCTCCCTCACTCAATCTCTCTCTCCCTCAGTCTCTCTCTCTCCCTCACTCAGTCTCTCTCTCTCTCGCCCTCACTCAGCCTCTCTCTCTCCCTCACTCAGTCTCTCTCTCTCTCTCCCTCACTCAGCCTCTCTCTCTCCCTCACTCAGTCTCTCTCTCTCCCTCACTCAGTCTCTCTCTCCCTCACTCAGTTCCTCTCACTCTCCCTCACTCAGTCGCTCACTCAGTCTCTCTTTCTCTCCCTCACTCAGTCTCTCTCTCTCGCTCCCTCACTCACTCTCTCTCTCTCCCTCACTCAGTCTCTCTCTCCCTCACTCAGTCTCTCTCACACAGTCTCTCTCTCTCTCTCTCTCTCTCTCTCTCTCCCTCACTCAGGCTCTCTCTCCCTCACTCAGGCCCTCTCTCCCTCACTCAGTCTCTCTCTCACTCCCTCACTCAGTCTTTCTCTCTCTCCCTCACTCAGTCAGTCTCTCTCTCCCGCACTCAGTCTTTCTCTCTCTCTCTCCCTCACACAGTCTCTCTCTCTCTCTTCCTCAGTCTCTCTCTCTCTCTCCCTCACTCAGTCCCTCTCTCTCTCTCCCTCACTCAGTCTCTCTCTCTCCCTCACTCAGTCTCTCTCTCTCTCCCTCACTCAGTCTCTCGCTCTCTCTCCCTCAGTCTCTCTCTCTCTCTCCCTCACTCAGTCCCTCTCTCTCTCTCCCTCACTCAGTCTCTCTCTCTATCTCTCTCCCTTACTCAGTCTCTCGCTCTCTCCCTCACTCAGTCTCTCTCTCTCCCCCTCACCAGTCTCTCTCTCTCTCTCCCTCACTCAGTCTCTCGCTCTCTCTCCCTCAGTCTCTCTCTCTCTCTCTCCCTCACTCAGTCCCTCTCTCTCTCTCTCTCCCTCACTCAGTCTCTCTCTCTATCTCTCTCCCTCACTCAGTCTCTCGCTCTCTCCCTCACTCAGTCTCTCTCTCTCTCTCTCCCTCACTCAGTCTCTCTCTCTCCCTCACTCAGTCTCTCTCTCCCTCACTCAGTTCCTCTCGCTCTCCCTCACTCAGTCGCTCACTCAGTCTCTCTCTCTCTCCCTCACTCAGTCTCTCTCTCTCGCTCCCTCACTCACTCTCTCTCTCTCTCCCTCACTCAGTCACTCTCTCCCTCACTCAATCTCTCTCTCCCTCACACAGTCTCTCTCTCTCTCTCCCTCACTCAGCCTCTCTCTCTCCCTCACTCAGTCTCTCTCTCTCTCCCTCACTCAGTTTCTCTCGCTCTCGCTCACTCAGTCTCTCTCTCCCTCACTCAGTCTCTCTCTCCCTCACTCAGTCTCTCTCTCCCTCACTCAATCTCTCTCTCCCTCACTCAATCTCTCTCACACAGTCTCTCTCTCTCTCTCTCTCTCGCTCCCTCACTCAGTCTCTCTCTCCCTCACTCAGGCTCTCTCTCCCTCACTCAGGCTCTCTCTCCCTCATTCAGTTTCTCTCTCACTCCCTCACTCAGTCTTTCTCTCTCTCCCTCACTCAGTCAGTCTCTCTCTCCCGCACTCAGTCTTTCTCTCTCTCTCTCCCTCACACAGTCTCTCTCTCTCTCCCTCACTCAGTCTCTCTCACTCTCCCTCACTCAGTCTCTCTCTCTCTCTCTCTCTCCCTCACTCAGTCTCTCTCTCTCTCCCTCACTCAGTCTCTCACTATCTCTCCCTCAGTCTCTCTCTCTCTCTCTCCCTCACTCAGTCCCTCTCTCTCTCTCTCTCTCCCTCACTCAGTCTCTCTCTCTATCTCTCTCCCTCACTCAGTCTCTCGCTCTCTCCCTCACTCAGTCTCTCTCTCTCTCTCTCACTCCCTCACCAGTCTCTCTCTCTCTCTCTCCCTCACTCAGTCTCTCTCTCTCTCTCTCTCCCTCACCAGTCTCTCTCTCTCTCTCTCCCTCAGGCAGTCTCGCTCTCTCTCCCTCACTCAGTCTCGCTCTCTCTCCCTCACTCAGTCTCTCTCTCTCTCTCCCTCACTCAGTCTGTCTCTCCCTCACAGTCTCTCTCTCTCCCTCACTCAGTCTCTCTCTCTCCCTCACTCAGTCTCTCTCTCTCTCTCTCTCTCACTCAGTCTCTCTCTCTCTCTCTCACTCAGTCTCTCTCTCTCTCCCTCACTCAGTCTCTTTCTCTTCCTCACTCAGTCTCTCTCTCTCTCCCTCACTCAGTCTCTCTCTCTCTCTCTCTCCCTCAGTCTCTCTCTCTCTCTCCCTCAGTCTCTCTCTCTCTCTCCCTCAGTCAGTCTCTCTCCCTCTCTCCCTCACTCAGTCTCTCTCTCTCTTTCTCTCTCCCTCACTCAGTCTCTCTCTCTCTCTCTCTCTCTCCCTCACTCAGTCTCTCTCTCTCTCTCTCTCTCCCTCACTCAGTCTCTCTCTCTCTCTCTTCCTCACTCAGTCTCTCTCTCTATCTCTCTCCCTTACTCAATCTCTCGCTCTCTCCCTCACTCAGTCTCTCTCTCTCCCTCACTCAGTCTCTCTCTCTCTCGCCCTCACTCAGCCTCTCTCTCTCCCTCACTCAGTCTCTCTCTCTCTCTCCCTCACTCAGCCTCTCTCTCTCCCTCACTCAGTCTCTCTCTCTCCCTCACTCAGTCTCTCTCTCCCTCACTCAGTTCCTCTCGCTCTCCCTCACTCAGTCGCTCACTCAGTCTCTCTTTCTCTCCCTCACTCAGTCTCTCTCTCTCGCTCCCTCACTCACTCTCTCTCTCTCTCCCTCACTCAGTCTCTCTCTCCCTCACTCAGTCTCTCTCTCCCTCACTCAATCTCTCTCTCCCTCACTCAATCTCTCTCACACAGTCTCTCTCACACTCAGTCTCTCTCTCACACTCAGTCTCTCTCTCACACTCAGTCTCCCTCTCACACTCAGTCTCCCTCTCACACTCAGTCTCCCTCTCACACTCAGTCTCCATCTCACACTCAGTCTCCATCTCACACTCAGTCTCTCTCTCACACTCAGTCTCCCTCTCACACTCAGTCTCCCTCTCACACTCAGTCTCTCTCTCACACTCAGTCTCCCTCCCTCAGTCTCCCTCTCACACTCAGTCTCTCTCCCTCAGTCTCCCTCTCACACTCAGTCTCTCTCTCACACTCAGTCTCCCTCTCACACTCAGTCTCTCTCTCTCACACTCAGTCTCCCTCCCTCAGTCTCCCTCTCACACTCAGTCTCCCTCTCACACTCAGTCTCCCTCTCACACTCAGTCTCTCTCTCTCACACTCAGTCTCCCTCCCTCAGTCTCCCTCTCACACTCAGTCTCCCTCCCTCAGTCTCCCTCTCACACTCAGTCTCTCTCTCTCACACTCAGTCTCCCTCCCTCAGTCTCCCTCTCACACTCAGTCTCCCTCCCTCAGTCTCCCTCTCACACTCAGTCTCTCTCTCACACTCAGTCTCCCTCCCTCAGTCTCCCTCTCACACTAGGTCTCCCTCCCTCAGTCTCCCTCTCACACTCAGTCTCCCTCTCACACTCAGTCTCTCTCTCACACTCAGTCTCCCTCTCACACTCAGTCTCTCTCTCACACTCAGTCTCCCTCTCACACTCAGTCTCCCTCTCACACTCAGTCTCCCTCTCACACTCAGTCTCCCTCTCACACTCAGTCTCTCTCTCACACTCAGTCTCCCTCTCACACTCAGTCTCCCTCTCACACTCAGTCTCTCTCTCACACTCAGTCTCTCTCCCTCAGTCTCCCTCTCACACTCAGTCTCTCTCCCTCAGTCTCTCTCTCACACTCAGTCTCTCTCTCACACTCAGTCTCCCTCCCTCAGTCTCTCTCTCACACTCAGTCTCCCTCTCGCACTCAGTCTCTCTCCCTCAGTCTCTCTCTCACACTCAGTCTCTCTCTCTCACACTCAGTCTCCCTCCCTCAGTCTCCCTCTCACACTCAGTCTCCCTCTCACACTCAGTCTCCCTCCGTCAGTCTCCCTCTCACACTCAGTCTCTCTCTCACACTCAGTCTCCCTCCCTCAGTCTCTCTCTCACACTCAGTCTCTCTCTCACACTCAGTCTCCCTCCCTCAGTCTCTCTCTCTCACTCAGTCTCCCTCCCTAAGTCTCTCTCTCTCACACTCAGTCTCCCTCCCTCAGTCTCTCTCTCACACTCAGTCTCCCTCCCTCAGTCTCTCTCTCACACTCAGTCTCCCTCTCACACTCAGTCACCCTCCCTCAGTCTCTCTCTCACACTCAGTCTCCCTCTCACACTCAGTCTCCCTCTCACACTCAGTCTCTCTCTCACACTCAGTCTCCCTCCCTCAGTCTCTCTCTCACACTCAGTCTCTCTCTCACACTCAGTCTCCATCTCACACTCAGTCTCTCTCTCACACTCAGTCTCCCTCCCTCAGTCTCTCTCTCACACTCAGTCTCCCTCCCTCAGTCTCTCTCGCCCTCACAAAATCTCTCTCTCCTTCACTCAGTCTCTCTCTCTCTCCTTCACTCAGACTCTCTTTCTCTCTCCCTCACTCAGTCTCTCTCTCCCTCAGTCTCTCTCTCTCCCTCACTCAGTCTCTCTCTCTCTCGCCCTCACTCAGCCTCTTTCTCTCCCTCACTCAGTCTCTCTCTCTCTCTCCCTCACTCAGCCTCTCTCTCTCCCTCACTCAGTCTCTCTCTCTCCCTCACTCAGTCTCTCTCTCTCCCTCACTCAGTTCCTCTCGCTCTCCCTCACTCAATCGCTCACTCAGTCTCTCTTTCTCTCCCTCACTCAGTCTCTCTCTCTCGCTCCCTCACTCACTCTCTCTCTCTCTCCCTCACTCAGTCTCTCTCTCCCTCACTCAGTCTCTCTCTCCCTCACTCAATCTCTCTCTCCCTCACTCAATCTCCCTCACTCAGTCTCTCTCTCTCCCTCACTCAGTTCCTCTCGCTCTCCCTCACTCAATCGCTCACTCAGTCTCTCTTTCTCTCCCTCACTCAGTCTCTCTCTCTCGCTCCCTCACTCACTCTCTCTCTCTCTCCCTCACTCAGTCTCTCTCTCCCTCACTCAGTCTCTCTCTCCCTCACTCAATCTCTCTCTCCCTCACTCAATCTCTCTCACACAGTCTCTCTCTCTCTCTCTCTCTCTCCCTCACTCAGTCTCTCTCTCTCTTCCTCACTCAGTCTCTCTCTCTATCTCTCTCCCTTACTCAATCTCTCGCTCTCTCCCTCACTCAGTCTCTCTCTCTCCCTCACTCAGTCTCTCTCTCTCCCTCACTCAGTCTCTCTCTCTCTCTCTCCCTCACTCAGTCTCTCTCTCTCCCTCACTCAGTCTCTCTCTCTCCCTCACTCAGTCTCTCTCTCTCTCCCTCACTCAGTCTCTCTCCCTCACTCAGTCGCTCACTCAGTCTCTTTCTCCCTCACTCAGTCTCTCTCTCCCTCACTCAATCTCTCTCTCCCTCACTCAGTCTCTCTCTCTCGCTCCCTCACTCAGTCTCTCTCTCTCTCCCTTACTCAGTCTCGCTTTCCCTCACTCAATCTCTCTTTCCCTCACTCAATCTCTCTCTCTCTCCCTCACTCAGTCTCTCTCTCTCCCTCACTCAGTCTCTCTCTCTCACTCAGCCTCTCTCTCTCCCTCACTCAGTCTCTCTCTCTCCCTCACTCAGTCTCTCTCTCTCCCTCACTCAGTCTCTCTCTCTCCCTCACTCAGTCTCTCTCTCTCCCTCACTCAGTTTCTCTCGCTCTCCCTCACTCAGTCGCTCACTCAGTCTCTCTCTCTCTCCCTCACTCAGTCTCTCTCTCCCTCACAAAATCTCTCTCTCCTTCACTCAGTCTCTCTCTCTCTCCCTCACTCAGACTCTCTTTCTCTCTCCCTCACTCAGTCTCTCTCTCCCTCACTCAATCTCTCTCTCCCTCAGTCTCTCTCTCTCCCTCACTCAGTCTCTCTCTCTCTCGCCCTCACTCAGCCTCTCTCTCTCCCTCACTCAGTCTCTCTCTCTCTCTCCCTCACTCAGCCTCTCTCTCTCCCTCACTCAGTCTCTCTCTCTCTCCCTCACTCAGTCTCTCTCTCCCTCACTCAATCTCTCTCTCCCTCAGTCTCTCTCTCTCCCTCACTCAGTCTCTCTCTCCCTCACTCAATCTCTCTCTCCCTCAGTCTCTCTCTCTCCCTCACTCAGTCTCTCTCTCTCTCGCCCTCACTCAGCCTCTCTCTCTCCCTCACTCAGTCTCTCTCTCTCTCTCCCTCACTCAGCCTCTCTCTCTCCCTCACTCAGTCTCTCTCTCTCCCTCACTCAGTCTCTCTCTCCCTCACTCAGTTCCTCTCACTCTCCCTCACTCAGTCGCTCACTCAGTCTCTCTTTCTCTCCCTCACTCAGTCTCTCTCTCTCGCTCCCTCACTCACTCTCTCTCTCTCTCCCTCACTCAGTCTCTCTCTCCCTCACTCAGTCTCTCTCACACAGTCTCTCTCTCTCTCTCTCTCTCTCTCTCTCCCTCACTCAGGCTCTCTCTCCCTCACTCAGGCCCTCTCTCCCTCACTCAGTCTCTCTCTCACTCCCTCACTCAGTCTTTCTCTCTCTCCCTCACTCAGTCAGTCTCTCTCTCCCGCACTCAGTCTTTCTCTCTCTCTCTCCCTCACACAGTCTCTCTCTCTCTCTTCCTCAGTCTCTCTCTCTCTCTCCCTCACTCAGTCCCTCTCTCTCCCTCACTCAGTCTCTCTCTCTCTCCCTCACTCAGTCTCTCGCTCTCTCTCCCTCAGTCTCTCGCTCTCTCTCCCTCAGTCTCTCTCTCTCTCTCCCTCACTCAGTCCCTCTCTCTCTCTCCCTCACTCAGTCTCTCTCTCTATCTCTCTCCCTTACTCAGTCTCTCGCTCTCTCCCTCACTCAGTCTCTCTCTCTCCCCCTCACCAGTCTCTCTCTCTCTCTCCCTCACTCAGTCTCTCGCTCTCTCTCCCTCAGTCTCTCTCTCTCTCTCTCCCTCACTCAGTCCCTCTCTCTCTCTCTCTCCCTCACTCAGTCTCTCTCTCTATCTCTCTCCCTCACTCAGTCTCTCGCTCTCTCCCTCACTCAGTCTCTCTCTCTCTCTCTCCCTCACTCAGTCTCTCTCTCTCCCTCACTCAGTCTCTCTCTCCCTCACTCAGTTCCTCTCGCTCTCCCTCACTCAGTCGCTCACTCAGTCTCTCTCTCTCTCCCTCACTCAGTCTCTCTCTCTCGCTCCCTCACTCACTCTCTCTCTCTCTCCCTCACTCAGTCACTCTCTCCCTCACTCAATCTCTCTCTCCCTCACACAGTCTCTCTCTCTCTCTCCCTCACTCAGCCTCTCTCTCTCCCTCACTCAGTCTCTCTCTCTCTCCCTCACTCAGTTTCTCTCGCTCTCGCTCACTCAGTCTCTCTCTCCCTCACTCAGTCTCTCTCTCCCTCACTCAGTCTCTCTCTCCCTCACTCAATCTCTCTCTCCCTCACTCAATCTCTCTCACACAGTCTCTCTCTCTCTCTCTCTCTCGCTCCCTCACTCAGTCTCTCTCTCCCTCACTCAGGCTCTCTCTCCCTCACTCAGGCTCTCTCTCCCTCACTCAGTTTCTCTCTCACTCCCTCACTCAGTCTTTCTCTCTCTCCCTCACTCAGTCAGTCTCTCTCTCCCGCACTCAGTCTTTCTCTCTCTCTCTCCCTCACACAGTCTCTCTCTCTCTCCCTCACTCAGTCTCTCTCACTCTCCCTCACTCAGTCTCTCTCTCTCTCTCTCTCTCCCTCACTCAGTCTCTCTCTCTCTCCCTCACTCAGTCTCTCACTATCTCTCCCTCAGTCTCTCTCTCTCTCTCTCCCTCACTCAGTCCCTCTCTCTCTCTCTCTCTCCCTCACTCAGTCTCTCTCTCTATCTCTCTCCCTCACTCAGTCTCTCGCTCTCTCCCTCACTCAGTCTCTCTCTCTCTCTCTCTCTCCCTCACCAGTCTCTCTCTCTCTCTCTCCCTCACTCAGTCTCTCTCTCTCTCTCTCTCTCCCTCACTCAGTCTCTCTCTCTCTCTCTCTCCCTCACCAGTCTCTCTCTCTCTCTCTCCCTCAGGCAGTCTCGCTCTCTCTCCCTCACTCAGTCTCGCTCTCTCTCCCTCACTCAGTCTCTCTCTCTCTCTCCCTCACTCAGTCTGTCTCTCCCTCACAGTCTCTCTCTCTCCCTCACTCAGTCTCTCTCTCTCCCTCACTCAGTCTCTCTCTCTCTCTCTCTCTCACTCAGTCTCTCTCTCTCTCTCTCACTCAGTCTCTCTCTCTCTCCCTCACTCAGTCTCTTTCTCTTCCTCACTCAGTCTCTCTCTCTCTCCCTCACTCAGTCTCTCTCTCTCTCTCTCTCCCTCAGTCTCTCTCTCTCTCTCCCTCAGTCTCTCTCTCTCTCTCCCTCAGTCAGTCTCTCTCCCTCTCTCCCTCACTCAGTCTCTCTCTCTCTTTCTCTCTCCCTCACTCAGTCTCTCTCTCTCTCTCTCTCTCTCCCTCACTCAGTCTCTCTCTCTCTCTCTCTCTCCCTCACTCAGTCTCTCTCTCTCTCTCTCTCTCTCTTCCTCACTCAGTCTCTCTCTCTATCTCTCTCCCTTACTCAATCTCTCGCTCTCTCCCTCACTCAGTCTCTCTCTCTCCCTCACTCAGTCTCTCTCTCTCTCCCTCACTCAGTCTCTCTCTCTCTCCCTCACTCAGTCTCTCTCTCTCGCTCCCTCACTCAGTCTCTCTCTCTCTCCCTTACTCAGTCTCGCTTTCCCTCACTCAATCTCTCTTTCCCTCACTCAATCTCTCTCTCTCTCCCTCACTCAGTCTCTCTCTCTCCCTCACTCAGCTTCTCTCTCTCCCTCACTCAGTCTCTCTCTCTCCCTCACTCAGTCTCTCTCTCTCCCTCACTCAGTCTCTCTCGCTCTCCCTCACTCAGTCGCTCACTCAGTCTCTCTCTCTCTCCCTCACTCAGTCTCTCTCTCCCTCACAAAATCTCTCTCTCCCTCAGTCTCTCTCTCTCCCTCACTCAGTCTCTCTCTCTCTCGCCCTCATTCAGCCTCTCTCTCTCCCTCACTCAGTCTCTCTCTCTCTCTCCCTCACTCAGCCTCTCTCTCTCCCTCACTCAGTCTCTCTCTCTCTCCCTCACTCAGTCTCTCTCTCCCTCACTCAATCTCTCTCTCCCTCAGTCTCTCTCTCTCCCTCACTCAGTCTCTCTCTCCCTCACTCAATCTCTCTCTCCCTCACTCAGTCTCTCTCTCTCTCGCCCTCACTCAGCCTCTCTCTCTCCCTCACTCAGTCTCTCTCTCTCTCTCCCTCACTCAGCCTCTCTCTCTCCCTCACTCAGTCTCTCTCTCCCTCACTCAGTCTCTCTCTCCCTCACTCAGTTCCTCTCGCTCTCCCTCACTCAGTCGCTCACTCAGTCTCTCTTTCTCTCCCTCACTCAGTCTCTCTCTCTCGCTCCCTCACTCACTCTCTCTCTCTCTCCCTCACTCAGTCACTCTCTCCCTCACTCAATCTCTCTCTCCCTCAGTCTCTCTCTCTCTCTCCCTCACTCAGCCTCTCTCTCTATCTCACTCAGTCTCTCTCTCTCTCCCTCACTCAGTTTCTCTCGCTCACTCAGTCTCTCTCTCCCTCACTCAGTCTCTCTCTCCCTCACTCAGTCTCTCTCTCCCTCACTCAATCTCTCTCACACAGTCTCTCTCTCTCTCTCTCTCTCGCT
Organism: Pristiophorus japonicus; assembly: GCF_044704955.1. Classification (NCBI taxonomy): domain Eukaryota; kingdom Metazoa; phylum Chordata; class Chondrichthyes; family Pristiophoridae; genus Pristiophorus; species Pristiophorus japonicus. Next base: position 2,196 of record NW_027251227.1, on the reverse strand, counting down.
CCCTCACTCAGTCTCTCTCTCTCCCTCACTCAGGCTCTCTCTCCCTCACTCAGGCCCTCTCTCCCTCACTCAGTCTCTCTCTCACTCCCTCACTCAGTCTTTCTCTCTCTCCCTCACTCAGTCAGTCTCTCTCTCCCGCACTCAGTCTTTCTCTCTCTCTCTCCCTCACACAGTCTCTCTCTCTCTCCCTCACTCAGTCTCCCTCTCTCCCTCACTCAGTCTCTCTCTCTCTCCCTCACTCAGTCTCTCGCTCTCTCTCCCTCCGTCTCTCTCTCTCTCTCCCTCACTCAGTCCCTCTCTCTCTCTCTCTCTCTCCCTCACTCAGTCTCTCACTCTATCTCTCTCCCTCACTCAGTCTCTCGCTCTCTCCCTCACTCAGTCTCTCTCTCTCTCTCTCTCCCCCTCACCAGTCTCTCTCTCTCTCTCCCTCACTCAGTCTCTCGCTCTCTCTCCCTCAGTCTCTCCCTCACTCAGTCCCTCTCTCTCTCTCTCTCCCTCACTCAGTCTCTCTCTCTATCTCTCTCCCTCACTCAGTCTCTCGCTCTCTCCCTCACTCAGTCTCTCTCTCTCTCTCTCTCTCCCTCACCAGTCTCTCTCTCTCTCTCTCCCTCACTCAGTCTCTCTCTCTCCCTCACTCAGTCTCTCTCTCCCTCACTCAGTTCCTCTCGCTCTCCCTCACTCAGTCGCTCACTCAGTCTCTCTCTCTCTCCCTCACTCAGTCTCTCTCTCTCGCTCCCTCACTCACTCTCTCTCTCTCTCCCTCACTCAGTCACTCTCTCCCTCACTCAATCTCTCTCTCCCTCACACAGTCTCTCTCTCTCTCTCCCTCACTCAGCCTCTCTCTCTCCCTCACTCAGTCTCTCTCTCCCTCACTCAGTTTCTCTCGCTCTCGCTCACTCAGTCTCTCTCTCCCTCACTCAGTCTCTCTCTCCCTCACTCAGTCTCTCTCTCCCTCACTCAGTCTCTCTCTCCCTCACTCAATCTCTCTCACACAGTCTCTCTCTCTCTCTCTCTCTCGCTCCCTCACTCAGTCTCTCTCTCTCCCTCACTCAGGCTCTCTCTCCCTCACTCAGGCTCTCTCTCCCTCACTCAGGCTCTCTCTCCCTCACTCAGGCTCTCTCTCCCTCACTCACTCAGTCTTTCTCTCTCTCCCTCACTCAGTCAGTCTCTCTCTCCCGCACTCAGTCTTTCTCTCTCTCTCTCCCTCACACAGTCTCTCTCTCTCTCCCTCACTCAGTCTCTCTCACTCTCCCTCACTCAGTCTCTCTCTCTCTCTCTCTCCCTCACTCAGTCTCTCTCTCTCTCTCCCTCACTCAGTCTCTCGCTCTCTCTCCCTCAGTCTCTCTCTCTCTCTCTCCCTCACTCAGTCCCTCTCTCTCTCTCTCTCTCCCTCACTCAGTCTCTCTCTCTATCTCTCTCCCTCACTTAGTCTCTCGCTCTCTCCCTCACTCAGTCTCTCTCTCTCTCTCTCTCTCCCTCACCAGTCTCTCTCTCTCTCTCTCCCTCACTCAGTCTCTCTCTCTCTCTCTCTCTCCCTCACTCAGTCTCTCTCTCTCTCTCTCTCTCCCTCACCAGTCTCTCTCTCTCTCTCTCCCTCACTCAGTCTCGCTCTCTCTCTCTCTCACCTCACTCAGTCTCTCTCTCTCTCTCCCTCACTCTCTCTCTCTCTCTCTCTCTCCTCCTCACTCATCTCTCTCTCTCCTCAGTCTCCTCTCCTCTCTCATCTCTCTCTCTCTCTCTCCTCACTCACTCAGTCTCTCTCTCTCTCTCTCACTCTCTCTCTCTCTCTCTCACCAGTCTCTCTCTCTCCCTCTACTCAGTCTCTCTCTCTCTCCTCTCTCCCTCACTCAGTCTCTCTCTCTCCTCCCTCACTCAGTCTGTCTCTCCCTCACAGTCTCTCTCCTCTCCCTCACTCAGTCTCTCTCTCTCCCTCACTCAGTCTCTCTCTCTCTCTCTCTCTCTCTCACTCAGTCAGTCTCCTCTCTCTCTCTCACTCAGTCTCTCTCTCTCTCTCCTCACTCAGTCTCTCTCTCTCCCTCACTCAGGCCCTCTCTCCCTCACTCAGTCTCTCTCTCACTCCTCACTCAGTCTTTCTCTCTCTCTCCTCACTCAGTCAGTCTCTCTCTCCCGCACTCAGTCTTTCTCTCTCTCTCTCCCTCACACAGTCTCTCTTTCTCTCCTCACTCAGTCTCTCTC
>NW_027251226.1:0-58493 GCF_044704955.1 Pristiophorus japonicus | reverse complement strand
CACTCTGCCTCACACACACACTCTCCCTCACACACACACTCTCCCTCACACACTCTCTCCCTCACACACACACACTCCCTCACACACACACTCTGCCTCACACACACACTCTGCCTCACACACACACTCTCCCTCACACACACACTCTCCCTCACACACACGCTCTCCCTCACACACACACACACGCTCTCCCTCACACACACACTCTGCCTCACACACAAACTCTCCCTCACACACACACTCTCCCTCACACACACACTCTGCTCACACACACACTCTCCCTCACACACACTCCTGCCTCACACACACACTCTCCCTCACACACACACTCTCCCTCACACACACCCCTCTCTCCCTCACACACACACACTCCCTCACACACACACTCTCCCTCACACACACACTCTCCCTCACACACTCTCTCTCTCACACACTCTCCCTACACACACTCTCCCTCACACACTCTCTCTCTCACACACTCTCCCTCACACACACACTCTGCCTCACACACACACTCTCCCTCACACACTCTCTCTCTCACACACTCTCCCTCACACACACACTCTCCTTCAAACACACTCTCTCCCTCTCTCCCACACACACACACTCTCCCTCACACACACACTCTCCTTCAAACACACTCTCTCCCTCTCTCCCTCACACACAAACTCTGCCTCACACACACACTCTCCCTCACACACACACTCTCCCTCACACACACACTCTCCCTCACACACACTCTGCCTCACACACACACTCTCCCTCACACACACACTCTCCCTCACACACACTCTGCCTCACACACACACTCTCCCTCACACACACACACTCTCCCTCACACACACACTCTCCCTCACACACACTCTGCCTCACACACACACTCTCCCTCACACACACACTCTCCCTCACACACACTCTGCCTCACACACACACTCTCCCTCACACACACACTCTCCCTCACACACACTCTGCCTCACACACACACTCTGCCTCACACACACACACTCCCTCACACACACACACTCTGCCTCACGCACACACTCTCCCTCACACACACTCTCCCTCACACACACACTCTCCCTCACACACACACTCTCCCTCACACACACACTCTCCCTCACACACACACACTCTCCCTCACACACACTCTCCCTCACACACACACTCTCCCTCACACACACACTCTCCCTCACACACACACTCTCCCTCACACACTCGCTCTCCGTCACACACACACACTCTCGCTCACACACACGCTCTCCCTCACACACACTCTCTCCCTCACACACACACTCTGCCTCACACACACACTCTCCCTCACACACACACTCTGCCTCACACACACGCTCTCCCTCACACACACTCTCTCCCTCACACACACACTCTGCCTCACACACACACTCTCCCTCACACACACACTCTCGCCTCACACACACGCTCTCCCTCACACACACTCTCTCCCTCACACACACACTCTGCCTCACACACACACTCTCCCTCACACACACACTCTGCCTCACACACACACTCTGCCTCACACACACTCTCTCCCTCACACACTCACTCTCCCTCACACACACACTCTCCCTCACACACACACTCTCCCTCACACACACACTCTGCCTCACACACACTCTCTCCCTTACACACACTCTCTCCCTCACACACACTCTCTCCCTCACACACACACTCTGCCTCACTCACACGCTCTCCCTCACACACACACTCTGCCTCACACACACACTCTCCCTCACACACACGCTCTCCCTCACACACACGCTCTCCCTCACACACACTCTCCCTCACACACACTCTCCCTCACACACACGCTCTGCCTCACACACACACTCTCCCTCACACACACGCTCTCCCTCACACACACACTCTCCCTCACACACACACTCTCCCTCACACACAAACTCTGCCTCACACACACACTCTCCCTCACACACACACTCTCCCTCACACACACACTCTCCCTCACACACTCTCTCTCACACACTCTCCCTCACACACACACTCTCCTTCAAACACACTCTCTCCCTCTCTCCCTCACACACACACTCTCCCTCACACACACACTCTCCTTCAAACACACTCTCTCCCTCTCTCCCTCACACACACACTCTGCCTCACACACACACTCTGCCTCACACACACACACTCTCCCTCACAGACACACTCTCCCTCACACACACTCTGCCTCACACACACACTCTCCCTCACACACACACTCTCCCTCACACACACACTCTCCCTCACACACACTCTGCCTCACACACACACTCTGCCTCACACACACACACTCTCCCTCACACACACTCTCTCCCTCACACACACACTCTGCCTCACACACACTCTGCCTCACACACACACTCTCCCTCACACACACACTCTCCCTCACACACACTCTCCCTCACACACACACACTCTCCCTCACACACACACTCTCCCTCACACACACTCTGCCTCACACACACACTCTGCCTCACACACACACACTCCCTCACACACACACACTCTCACTCACACACACACACTCTCCCTCACACACACACTCTCCCTCACACACACTCTGCCTCACACACACACTCTCTCCCTCACACACACACACTCTCCCTCACACACACTCTGCCTCACACACACATTCTCTCTCACACACACGCTCTCCCTCACACACACACACACACGCTCTCCCTCACACACACACTCTCCCTCACACACACACTCTCCCTCACACACACACTCTCCCTCACACACACTCTGCCTCACACACACATTCTCTCTCACACACACGCTCTCCCTCACACACACACTCTCCCTCACACACACTCTGCCTCACACACACATTCTCTCTCACACACACACTCTCCCTCACACACACACTCTCCCTCACACACACTCTGCCTCACACACACACTCTCCCTCACACACACACACTCTGCCTCACACACACACACTCTCCCTCACACACACACACTCTCCCTCACACAAACTCTGCCTCACACACACATTCTCTCCCACACACACACTCTCTCTCACACACACACTCTCCCTCACACACACTCTCTCCCTCACACACAGGCTCTCACTTGCACACACACTCTCCCTCACACACACTCTCCCTCACACACACACTCTCCCTCACACACACACTCTCCCTCACACACACACTCTCCCTCACACACACTCTGCCTCACACACACACTCTCCCTCACACACACACACTCTGCCTCACACACACACACTCTCCGTCACACACACACACTCTCCCTCACACACACTCTGCCTCACACACACTCTCTCCCTCACACACACTCTCTCCCTCACACACAGGCTCTCACTTGCACACACACTCTCCCTCACACACACTCTCCCTCACACACACACTCTCCCTCACACACACACGCTCCCTCACACACTCGCTCTCCGTCACACACACACTCTCCCTCACACACACTCTCTCCCTCACACACACACACTCCCTCACACACACACTCTGCCTCACACACACACTCCCTCACACACACACTCTGCCTCACACACACTCTCCCTCACACACACACTCTGCCTCACTCACACTCTCTCCCTCACACACACACTCTCCCTCACACACACTCTCTCCCTCACACACACACACTCCCTCACACACACACTCTGCCTCACACACACTCTCCCTCACACACACACTCTGCCTCACACACACACTCTGCCTCACACACACACGCTGCCTCACTCACACGCTCTCCCTCACACACACTCTCTCCCTCACACACACACCCTCCCTCACACACACTCTCCCTCACACACACACTCTCCCTCACACACACACTCTCCCTCACACACACTCTCTCCCTCACACACACACTCTCCCTCACACACACTCTCTCCCTCACACACACACTCTCCCTCACACACACTCTCTCCCTCACACACACGCTCCCTCACACACACACTCTGCCTCACTCACACGCTCTCCCTCACACACACACTCTCCCTCACACACACACTCTCCCTCACACACACTCTCTCCCTCACACACACACTCCCTCACACACACACTCTGCCTCACTCACACGCTCTCCCTCACACACACACTCTCCCTCACACACACGCTCTCCCTCACACACACTCTCTCCCTCACACACACACTCTGCCTCACACACACTCTCTCCCTTGCACACACACTCTGCCTCACACACACACTCTCCCTCACACACACACACTCCCTCACACACACGCTCTCCCTCACACACACACTCCCTCACACACACACTCTCCCTCACACACACACTCACCCTCACACACACACTCTCCCTCACACACACTCTGCCTCACACACACACTCTCCCTCACACACACACTCTCCCTCACACACACACTCTGCCTCACACACACACACTCTCCCTCACACACACTCTCTCCCTCACACACACACTCTGCCTCACACACACTCTGCCTCACACACACACTCTCCCTCACACACACACTCTCCCTCACACACACTCTCTCCCTCACACACACACTCTGCCTCACACACACTCTGCCTCACACACACACTCTCCCTCACACACACACTCTCCCTCACACACACTCTCTCCCTCACACACACACTCTGCCTCACACACACTCTGCCTCACACACACACTCTCCCTCACACACACGCTCTCCCTCACACACACACACACACACTCTGCCTCACACACACACTCTGCCTCACACACACACACTCCCTCACACACACACACTCTCACTCACACACACACACTCTCCCTCACACACACACTCTCCCTCACACACACTCTGCCTCACACACACACTCTCCCTCACACACACACACTCTGCCTCACACACACACACTCTCCCTCACACACACACACTCTCCCTCACACAAACTCTGCCTCACACACACATTCTCTCCCACACACACACTCTCTCTCACACACACACTCTCCCTCACACACACTCTCTCCCTCACACACAGGCTCTCACTTGCACACACACTCTCCCTCACACACACTCTCCCTCACACACGCACTCTCCCTCACACACACACGCTCCCTCACACACTCGCTCTCCGTCACACACACACTCTCGCTCACACACACACTCTCCCTCACACACACTCTCTCCCTCACACACACACACTCCCTCACACACACACTCTGCCTCACACACACTCTCCCTCACACACACACTCTGCCTCACACACACACTCTGCCTCACACACACTCTCTCCCTCACACACACACTCTCCCTCACACACACACTCTCCCTCACACACACACTCTCCCTCACACACACACTCTCCTTCACAAACACTCTCTCCCTCACACACACACTCTGCCTCACTCACACTCTCTCCCTTACACACACTCTCTCCCTCACACACACACTCTCCATCACACACACACTCTGCCTCACACACACACTCTCCCTCACACACACACTCTCCCTCACACACACACTCTCCCTCACACACACACTCTCCCTCACACACACTCTCTCCCTCACACACACACTCTGCCTCACACACACACGCTGCCTCACTCACACGCTCTCCCTCACACACACTCTCTCCCTCACACACACACGCTCCCTCACACACACTCTCCCTCACACACACACTCTCCCTCACACACACACTCTCCCTCACACACACTCTCTCCCTCACACACACACTCTCCCCTCACACACACTCTCTCCCTCACACACACACTCTCCCTCACACACACTCTCTCCCTCACACACACGCTCCCTCACACACACACTCTGCCTCACTCACACGCTCTCCCTCACACACACACTCTCCCTCACACACACACTCTCCCTCACACACACTCTCTCCCTCACACACACACTCCCTCACACACACACTCTGCCTCACTCACACGCTCTCCCTTCACACACACACTCTCCCTCACACACACGCTCTCCCTCACACACACTCTCTCCCTCACACACACACTCTGCCTCACACACACTCTCTCCCTTGCACACACACTCTGCCTCACACACACACTCTCCCTCACACACACACACTCCCTCACACACACGCTCTCCCTCACACACACACTCCCTCACACACACACTCTCCCTCACACACACACTCACCCTCACACACACTCTCTCCCTCACACACACGCTCCGCCTCACACACACTCTCTCCCTCACACACACACTCTCGCTCACACACACACTCTCCCTCACACACACACACACCCTCACACACACACTCTGCCTCACACACACACTCTGCCTCACACACACACTCTCCCTCACACACACACTCCCTCACACACACTCTCTCCCTCACACACACACACTCCCTCACACACACACTCTGCCTCACACACACACTCTGCCTCACACACACACTCTCCCTCACACACACACTCTCCTCACACACACACTCTCCCTCACACACACACTCTGCCTCACACACAAACTCTCCCTCACACACACACTCTCCCTCACACACACACTCTCCCTCACACACACACTCTCCCTCACACACACACTCTCCCTCACACACACACTCTCCCTCACACACACACTCTCCCTCACACACACACTCTCCCTCACACACACACTCTCCCTCACACACACACTCTCTCTCACACACACACTCTCCCTCACACACACTCTCCCTCACACACACACTCTGCCTCACACACACGCTCTCCCTCACACACACACTCTCCCTCACACACACACTCTCCCTCAGACACACACTCTCCCTCAGACACACACTATCCCTCACACACAAACTCTCCCTCACACCCACACTCTCCCTCACACACACTCTCCCTCACACACACATTCTCCCTCACACACACACTCTCCCTCACACACACACTCTCCCTCACACACACACTCTCCCTCACACACACACACTCTCCCTCACACACACACTCTCCCTCACACACACACTCTCCCTCACACACACACTCTCCCTCACACACTCGCTCTCCGTCACACACACACTCTCCCTCACACACACACTCTCCCTCACACACACTCTCTCCCTCACACACACACACTCCCTCACACACACACTCTCCCTCACACACAAACTCTGCCTCACACACACACTCTCCCTCACACACACACTCTCCCTCACACACACACTCTGCCTCACACACACACTCTCCCTCACACACTCTCTCTCTCACACACTCTCCCTCACACACACACTCTCCTTCAAACACACTCTCTCCCTCTCTCCCTCACACACACACTCTCCCTCACACACACACTCTCCTTCAAACACACTCTCTCCCTCTCTCCCTCACACACAAACTCTGCCTCACACACACACTCTGCCTCACACACACACTCTCCCTCACACACACACTCTGCCTCACACACACACTCTGCCTCACACACACACACTCTCCCTCACACACACACTCTCCCTCACACACACTCTGCCTCACACACACACTCTCCCTCACACACACACTCTCCCTCACACACACTCTGCCTCACACACACACTCTCCCTCACACACACACACTCTCCCTCACACACACACTCTCCCTCACACACACTCTGCCTCACACACACACTCTCCCTCACACACACACTCTCCCTCACACACACTCTGCCTCACACACACACTCTCCCTCACACACACACACTCTCCCTCACACACACACTCTCCCTCACACACACTCTGCCTCACACACACACTCTCCCTCACACACACACTCTCCCTCACACACACACTCTCCCTCACACACACTCTGCCTCACACACACACTCTCCCTCACACACACACACTCTCCCTCACACACACACTCTCCCTCACACACACTCTGCCTCACACACACTCTCCCTCACACACACACACTCTCCCTCACACACACACTCTCCCTCACACACACACACTCCCTCACACACACACTCTGCCTCACACACACACTCTGCCTCACACACACATTCTCCCTCACACACACGCTCTCCCTCACACACACGCTCTCCCTCACACACACACTCTCCCTCACACACACTCTCTCCCTCACACACACACTCTCCCTCACACACACACTCTCCCTCACACACACACACTCCTTCACACACACACTCTGCCTCACACACACTCTCTCCCTCACACACACACTCTGCCTCACACACACACTCTGCCTCACACACACTCTCTCCCTCACACACACACTCTCCCTCACACACACACTCTCCCTCACACACACACTCTGCCTCACTCACACGCTCTCCCTCACACACACACTCTGCCTCACACACACACTCTCCCTCACACACACACACTCCCTCACACACACGCTCTCCCTCACACACACACTCCCTCACACACACACTCTCCCTCACACACACACTCACCCTCACACACACTCTCTCCCTCACACACACGCTCTTCCTCACACACACTCTCTCCCTCACACACACACTCTCCCTCACACACACACTCTCCCTCACACACACACTCTGCCTCACACACACACTCTCCCTCACACACACTCTGCCTCACACACACGCTCTCCCTCACACACACTCTCTCCCTCACACACACACTCTCCCTCACACACAAACTCTCCCTCACACACACACTCTCCCTCACACACACACTCTCCCTCACACACACACTCTCCCTCACACACACACTTCCCTCACACACACACACACACGCTCTCCCTCACACACAAACTCTGCCTCACACACACACTCACCCTCACACACACTCTCTCCCTCACACACACGCTCTTCCTCACACACACACTCTCCCTCACACACAAACTCTGCCTCACACACAAACTCTCCCTCACACACACACTCTCCCTCACACACACACTCTCCCTCACACACAAACTCTGCCTCACACACACACTCTGCCTCACACACACACTCTCCCTCACACACACACTCTGCCTCACACACACACTCTGCCTCACACACACACTCTCCCTCACACACACGCTCTTCCTCACACACACGCTCTCCCTCACACACACACTCTCCCACACACACACGCTCTCCCTCACACACACTCTCTCGCTCACACACACACTCTCCCTCACACACACGCTCTCCATCACACACACTCTCTCCCTCACACACACACTCTCCCTCACACACAAACTCTCCCTCACACACACACTCTCCCTCACACACACACTCTCCCTCACACACACACTCTGCCTCACACACACGCTCTCCCTCACACACACACACACACACTCTCCCTCACACACAGGCTCTCACTTGCACACACACTCCCCCTCACACACACTCTGCCTCACACACACATTCTCTCTCACACACACGCTCTCCCTCACACACACACACACACACTCTGCCTCACACACACACTCTGCCTCACACACACACACTCCCTCACACACACACACTCTCACTCACACACACACTCTCCCTCACACACACTCTGCCTCACACACACACTCTCCCTCACACACACACACTCTGCCTCACACACACACACTCTCCCTCACACACACACACTCTCCCTCACACACACACTCTCCCTCACACACACACTCTCCCTCACACACACTCTGCCTCACACACACACTCTCCCTCACACACACACACTCTGCCTCACACACACACACTCTCCCTCACACACACACACTCTCCCTCACACAAACTCTGCCTCACACACACATTCTCTCCCACACACACACTCTCTCTCACACACACACTCTCCCTCACACACACTCTCTCCCTCACACACACACGCTCCCTCACACACTCGCTCTCCGTCACACACACACTCTCGCTCACACACACACTCTCCCTCACACACACTCTCTCCCTCACACACACACACTCCCTCACACACACACTCTGCCTCACACACACTCTCCCTCACACACACACTCTGCCTCACACACACACTCTGCCTCACACACACTCTCTCCCTCACACACACACTCTCCCTCACACACACACTCTCCCTCACACACACACTCTCCCTCACACACACACTCTCCTTCACAAACACTCTCTCCCTCACACACACACTCTGCCTCACACACACTCTCTCCCTTACACACACTCTCTCCCTCACACACACACTCTCCATCACACACACACTCTGCCTCACACACACACTCTCCCTCACACACACACTCTCCCTCACACACACTCTCTCCCTCACACACACACTCTCCCTCACACACACTCTCTCCCTCACACACACACTCTCCCTCACACACACTCTCTCCCTCACACACACGCTCCCTCACACACACACTCTGCCTCACTCACACGCTCTCCCTCACACACACACTCTCCCTCACACACACACTCTCCCTCACACACACACTCTCCCTCACACACACACTCCCTCACACACACACTCTGCCTCACTCACACGCTCTCCCTCACACACACACTCTCCCTCACACACACGCTCTCCCTCACACACACTCTCTCCCTCACACACACACTCTGCCTCACACACACTCTCTCCCTTGCACACACACTCTGCCTCACACACACACTCTCCCTCACACACACACACTCCCTCACACACACGCTCTCCCTCACACACACACTCCCTCACACACACACTCTCCCTCACACACACACTCACCCTCACACACACTCTCTCCCTCACACACACGCTCCGCCTCACACACACTCTCTCCCTCACACACACACACTCGCTCACACACACACTCTCCCTCACACACACACACACCCTCACACACACACTCTGCCTCACACACACACTCTGCCTCACACACACACTCTCCCTCACACACACACTCCCTCACACACACTCTCTCCCTCACACACACACACTCCCTCACACACACACTCTCCCTCACACACACACACACCCTCACACACACACTCTGCCTCACACACACACTCTGCCTCACACACACACTCTCCCTCACACACACACACCCTCACACACACACTCTGCCTCACACACACACTCTGCCTCACACACACACTCTCCCTCACACACACACTCCCTCACACACACTCTCTCCCTCACACACACACTCTGCCTCACACACACACTCTCCCTCACACACACACTCTCCCTCACACACACGCTCTCCCTCACACACACACACACACACGCTCTCCCTCACACACACACTCTGCCTCACACACAAACTCTCCCTCACACACACACTATCCCTCACACACAAACTCTCCCTCACACCCACACTCTCCCTCACACACACTCTCCCTCACACACACACTCTCCCTCACACACACACTCTCCCTCACACACACACTCTCCCTCACACACTCGCTCTCCGTCACACACACACTCTCCCTCACACACACACTCTCCCTCACACACACTCTCTCCCTCACACACACACACTCCCTCACACACACACTCTCCCTCACACACAAACTCTGCCTCACACACACACTCTCCCTCACACACACACTCTCCCTCACACACACACTCTGCCTCACACACACACTCTCCCTCACACACTCTCTCTCTCACACACTCTCCCTCACACACACACTCTCCTTCAAACACACTCTCTCCCTCTCTCCCTCACACACACACTCTCCCTCACACACACACTCTCCTTCAAACACACTCTCTCCCTCTCTCCCTCACACACAAACTCTGCCTCACACACACACTCTGCCTCACACACACACTCTCCCTCACACACACACTCTGCCTCACACACACACTCTGCCTCACACACACACACTCTCCCTCACACACACACTCTCCCTCACACACACTCTGCCTCACACACACACTCTCCCTCACACACACACTCTCCCTCACACACACTCTGCCTCACACACACACTCTCCCTCACACACACACACTCTCCCTCACACACACACTCTCCCTCACACACACTCTCCCTCACACACACACTCTCCCTCACACACACACTCTCCCTCACACACACTCTGCCTCACACACACACTCTCCCTCACACAACACACTCTCCCTCACACACACACTCTCCCTCACACACACTCTGCCTCACACACACACTCTCCCTCACACAACACACTCTCCCTCACACACACACTCTGCCTCACACACACACTCTGCCTCACACACACATTCTCCCTCACACACACGCTCTCCCTCACACACACGCTCTCCCTCACACACACACTCTCCCTCACACACACTCTCTCCCTCACACACACACACTCCTTCACACACACACTCTGCCTCACACACACTCTCTCCCTCACACACACACTCTGCCTCACACACACACTCTGCCTCACACACACTCTCTCCCTCACACACACACTCTCCCTCACACACACACTCTCCCTCACACACACACTCTGCCTCACTCACACGCTCTCCCTCACACACACACTCTGCCTCACACACACACTCTCCCTCACACACACACACTCCCTCACACACACGCTCTCCCTCACACACACACTCCCTCACACACACACTCTCCCTCACACACACACTCACCCTCACACACACTCTCTCCCTCACACACACGCTCTTCCTCACACACACTCTCTCCCTCACACACACACTCTCCCTCACACACACACTCTCCCTCACACACACACTCTGCCTCACACACACACTCTCCCTCACACACACTCTGCCTCACACACACGCTCTCCCTCACACACACTCTCTCCCTCACACACACACTCTCCCTCACACACAAACTCTCCCTCACACACACAGTCTCCCTCACACACACACTCTCCCTCACACACACACTTCCTTCACACACACACACACACGCTCTCCCTCACACACAAACTCTGCCTCACACACACACTCACCCTCACACACACTCTCTCCCTCACACACACGCTCTTCCTCACACACACACTCTCCCTCACACACAAACTCTGCCTCACACACACACTCTCCCTCACACACACACTCTCCCTCACACACACACTCTCCCTCACACACAAACTCTGCCTCACACACACACTCTCCCTCACACACACACTCTCCCTCACACACACGCTCTTCCTCACACACACGCTCTCCCTCACACACACACTCTCCCTCACACACACTCTCTCGCTCACACACACACTCTCCCTCACACACACGCTCTCCATCACACACACTCTCTCCCTCACACACACACTCTCCCTCACACACAAACTCTCCCTCACACACACACTCTCCCTCACACACACACTCTCCCTCACACACACACTCTCCCTCACACACACACTCTCCCTCACACACACACTCTGCCTCACACACACACTCTCCCTCACACACACTCTGCCTCACACACACGCTCTCCCTCACACACACACTCTCCCTCACACACACACTCTCCCTCACACACACACTCTGCCTCACACACACACTCTCCCTCACACACACTCTGCCTCACACACACGCTCTCCCTCACACACACTCTCTCCCTCACACACACACTCTCCCTCACACACACTCTGCCTCACACACACGCTCTCCCTCACACACACACTCTCCCTCACACACACACTTCCCTCACACACACACACACACGCTCTCCCTCACACACAAACTCTCCCTCACACACACACTCTCCCTCACACACACACTCACCCTCACACACACTCTCTCCCTCACACACACGCTCTTCCTCACACACACACTCTCCCTCACACACAAACTCTGCCTCACACACACACTCTCCCTCACACACACACTCTCCCTCACACACACACTCTCCCTCACACACAAACTCTGCCTCACTCACACACTCTCCCTCACACACAAACTCTGCCTCACACACACACTCTCCCTCACACACACACTCTGCCTCACACACACACTCTCCCTCACACACACACTCTCCCTCACACACACACTCTCCCTCACACACAAACTCTGCCTCACACACACACTCTGCCTCACACACACACTCTCCCTCACACACACACTCTGCCTCACACACACACTCTCCCTCACACACACGCTCTTCCTCACACACACACTCTCCCTCACACACACACACACACGCTCTCCCTCACACACACTCTCTCCCTCACACACACACTCTCCCTCACACACACGCTCTCCCTCACACACACTCTCTCCCTCACACACACACTCTCCCTCACACACACGCTCTCCCTCACACACACTCTCTCCCTCACACACACACTCTCCCTCACACACACGCTCTCCCTCACACACACTCTCTCCCTCACACACACACTCTCCCTCACACACACGCTCTTCCACAAACACACGCTCTCCCTCACACACACACACACACGCTCTCCCTCACACACACTCTCTCCCTCACACACACACTCTCCCTCACACACACGCTCTCCCTCACACACACTCTCTCCCTCACACACACACTCTCCCTCACACACACACTCTGCCTCACACACACACTCTGCCTCACACACACTCTCCCTCACACACACACTCTCCCTCACACACACACTCTCCCTCACACACACACTCTCCCTCACACACACACTCTCCCTCACACACACACTCTCCCTCACACACACACTCTCCCTCACACACACACTCTCCCTCACACACACGCTCTCCCTCACACACACATAATCCCTCACACACACACTCTCCCTCACACACACACTCGCCCTCACACACACACTCTGCCTCACACACACACTCTCCCTCACACACACACTGTGCCTCACACACACACTCTCCCTCACACACACACTCTCCCTCACACACACACCCTCCCTCACACACACTCTCTCCCTCACACACACACTCTCCCTCACACACGCACTCTGCCTCACACACACACTCTCCCTCACACACACACTCTCCCTCACACACACTCTCTCCCTCACACACACACTCTCCCTCACACACACTCTCTCCCTCACACACACGCTCTCCCTCACACACACACTCTCCCTCACACACGCACTCTGCCTCACACACACTCTCTCCCTCACACACACACTCTCCCTCACACACACACTCTGCCTCACACACACACTCTCCCTCACACACACACTCTGCCTCACACACACACTCTCCCTCACACACACACTCTCCCTCACACACACACCCTCCCTCACACACACACTCTCCCTCACACACACACTCTCCCTCACACACAAAATCTGCCTCACACACACACTCTGCCTCACACACACACTCTGCCTCACACACACACTCTGCCTCACACACACACTCTCCCTCACACACACACTCTCCCTCACACACACACTCTCCCTCACACACACACTCTCCCTCACACACACACTCTCCCTCACACACACACTCTCCCTCACACACACACACTCTCCCTCACACACACACTCTCCCTCACACACACTCTGCCTCACACACACACTCTCCCTCACACACACACTCTCCCTCACACACACACTCTCCCTCACACACACACACTCTCCCTCACACACACACTCTCCCTCACACACACTCTGCCTCACACTCACACTCTCCCTCACACACACACTCTCCCTCACACACACACTCTGCCTCACACACACACTCTCCCTCACACACACACACTCTCCCTCACACACACACTCTCCCTCACACACACTCTGCCTCACACACACACACTCCCTCACACACACACACTCTCACTCACACACACACACTCTCCCTCACACACACACACTCTGCCTCACACACACACACTCTGCCTCACACACAGGCTCTCACTTGCACACACACTCTGCCTCACACACACACTCTCCCTCACACACACACTCTCCCTCACACACACTCTCTCCCTCACACCCACACTCTCCCTCACACACACTCTCCCTCACACACACACTCTCCCTCACACACACACTCTCCCTCACACACACACTCTCCCTCACACACACTCTCTCCCTCACACCCACACTCTCCCTCACACACACACACTCCCTCACACACACACTCTCGCTCACACACACACTCTCCCTCACACACACACTCTCCCTCACACACACACTCTCCCTCACACACACACTCTCCCTCACACACACACTCTGCCTCACACACACTCTCTCCCTTACACACACTCTCTCCCTCACACACACTCTCCCTCACACACACACTCTGCCTCACACACACACTCTGCCTCACTCACACGCTCTCCCTCACACACACACTCTCCCTCACACACACACTCTGCCTCACACACACACTCTGCCTCACTCACACGCTCTCCCTCACACACACTCTCTCCCTCACACACACTCTCCCTCACACACACACTCTGCCTCACACACACACTCTGCCTCACTCACACGCTCTCCCTCACACACATTCTCTCCCTCACACACACACACTCCCTCACACACACGCTCTCCCTCACACACACACTCCCTCACACACACACTCTCCCTCACACACACACTCACCCTCACACACACTCTCTCCCTCACACACACGCTCTTCCTCACACACACTCTCTCCCTCACACACACACACTCCCTCACACACACACTCTCCCTCACACACACACTCTGCCTCACACACACACTCTCCCTCACACACACTCTGCCTCACACACACGCTCTCCCTCACACACACTCTCTCCCTCACACACACACTCTCCCTCACACACACACTCTCCCTCACACACACACTTCCCTCACACACACACACACACGCTCTCCCTCACACACAAACTCTCCCTCACACACACACTCTCCCTCACACACACACTCTCCCTCACACACACACTCTCCCTCACACACACACTCACCCTCACACACACTCTCTCCCTCACACACACGCTCTTCCTCACACACACACTCTCCCTCACACACAAACTCTGCCTCACACACACACTCTCCCTCACACACACACTCTCCCTCACACACACACTCTCCCTCACACACAAACTCTGCCTCACTCACACACTCTCCCTCACACACAAACTCTGCCTCACACACACACTCTGCCTCACACACACACTCTCCCTCACACACACACTCTGCCTCACACACACACTCTGCCTCACACACACACTCTCCCTCACACACACGCTCTCCCTCACACACACACTCTCCCTCACACACACACTCTCCCTCACACACACTCTCTCCCTCACACACACGCTCTTCCTCACACACACGCTCTCCCTCACACACACACTCTCGCACACACACACGCTCTCCCTCACACACACACACACACGCTCTCCCTCACACACACTCTCTCCCTCACACACACACTCTCCCTCACACACACGCTCTCCCTCACACACACTCTCTCCCTCACACACACACTCTCCCTCACACACAAACTCTCCCTCACACACACACTCTCCCTCACACACACACTCTCCCTCACACACACACTCTCCCTCACACACACTCTCTCCCTCACACACAAACTCTGCCTCACACACACGCTCTCCCTCCACACACACACTCTCCTCACACACACACTCTCCCTCACACACACGCTCTCCCCTCACACACACACTCTCCCTCACACACACACTCTCCTCACACACACACTCTCCCTCACACACACACTCTCCCTCACACACACACTCTGCCTCACACACACTCTCTCCCTCACACACACACTCTCCCTCACACACACACTCTGCCTCACACACACGCTCTCCCTCACACACACACTCTCCCTCACACACACACTCTCCCTCACACACACGCTCTCCCTCACACACACACTCTGCCTCACACACACACTCTCCCTCACACACACACTCTCCCTCACACACACACTCTCCGTCACACATACTCTCCCTCAAACTCACACCCTCCCTCACACACACACTCTCCCTCACACACACACGCTCCCTCACACACACACTCTCCCTCACACACACACTCTGCCTCACACACACACTCTGCCTCACACACACACTCTCCCTCACACACACACTCTCCGTCACACACACTCTGCCTCACACACACACTCTCCCTCACACACACACTCTCCGTCACACACACTCTCCCTCACACACACACTCTCCCTCACACACACTCTCCCTCACACACACACTCTGCCTCACACACACACTCTCCCTCACACACACACTGTGCCTCACACACACACTCTCCCTCACACACACACTCTCCCTCACACACACACTCTCCCTCACACACGCACTCTGCCTCACACACACACTCTCCCTCACACACACACTCTCCCTCACACTCACACCCTCCCTCACACACACTCTCTCCCTCACACACACACTCTCCCTCACACACACTCTCTCCCTCACACACACGCTCTCCCTCACACACACACTCTCCCTCACACACGCACTCTGCCTCACACACACTCTCTCCCTCACACACACACTCTCCCTCACACACACACTCTGCCTCACACACACTCTCTCCCTCACACACACTCTCTCCCTCACACACACACTCTCCCTCACACACACGCTCTCCCTCACACACACTCTCTCCCTCACACACACTGTCTCCCTCACACACACACTCTCCCTCACACACACGCTCTCCCTCACACACACTCTCTCCCTCACACACACACTCTCCCTCACACACACGCTCTCCCTCACACACACACTCTCCCTCACACACACACTCTCCCTCACACACACGCTCTCCCTCACACACACTCTCTCCCTCACACACACACTCTCCCTCACACACACGCTCTTCCTCACACACACACTCTCCCTCACACACACACTCTCCCTCACACACACACTCTCCCTCACACACACACTCTCCCTCACACACAAACTCTGCCTCACACACACACTCTGCCTCACACACACTCTCTCCCTCACACACAGGCTCTCACTTGCACACACACTCTGCCTCACACACACACTCTCCCTCACACACACACTCTCCCTCACACACACTCTCTCCCTCACACCCACACTCTCCCTCACACACACTCTCCCTCACACACACACTCTCCCTCACACACACACTCTCCCTCACACACACACTCTCCCTCACACACACACGCTCCCTCACACACTCGCTCTCCGTGACACACACACTCTCGCTCACACACACACTCTCGCTCACACACACTCTCTCCCTCACACACACACTCTCCCTCACACACACACTCTCCCTCACACACACACTCTCCCTCACACACACACTCTGCCTCACACACACTCTCTCCCTTACACACACTCTCTCCCTCACACACACACTCTCCCTCACACACACACTCCCTCACACACACACTCCCTCACACACACACTCTCCCTCACAAACACACTCTCGCTCACACACACACTCTCGCTCACACACACACTCTCGCTCACACACACACTCTGCCTCACACACACTCTCTCCCTTACACACACTCTCTCCCTCACACACACACTCTCCCTCACACACACTCTCCCTCACACACACACTCCCTCACACACACACTCCCTCACACACACACTCTCCCTCACACACACACTCTCGCTCACACACACACTCTGCCTCACTCACACGCTCTCCCTCACACACACACTCTCCCTCACACACACACTCCCTCACACACACACTCTCCCTCACACACACACTCACCCTCACACACACTCTCTCCCTCACACACACGCTCTTCCTCACACACACTCTCTCCCTCACACACACACTCTCCCTCACACACACACTCTCCCTCACACACACACTCTGCCTCACACACACACTCTCCCTCACACACACTCTGCCTCACACACACGCTCTCCCTCACACACACTCTCTCCCTCAGACACACACTCTCCCTCACACACACACTTCCCTCACACACACACACACACGCTCTCCCTCACACACAAACTCTCCCTCACACACACACTCTCCCTCACACACACACTCTCCCTCACACACACACTCTCCCTCACACACACACTCACCCTCACACACACTCTCTCCCTCACACACACGCTCTTCCTCACACACACACTCTCCCTCACACACAAACTCTCCCTCACACACACACTCTCCCTCACACACAAACTCTGCCTCACTCACACACTCTCCCTCACACACAAACTCTGCCTCACACACACACTCTGCCTCACACACACACTCTCCCTCACACACACACTCTGCCTCACACACACACTCTGCCTCACACACACACTCTCCCTCACACACACGCTCTCCCTCACACACACACTCTCCCTCACACACACACTCTCCCTCACACACACTCTCTCCCTCACACACACGCTCTTCCTCACACACACGCTCTCCCTCACACACACACTCTCCCACACACACACGCTCTCCCTCACACACACACACTCACGCTCTCCCTCACACACACTCTCTCCCTCACACACACACTCTCCCTCACACACACGCTCTCCCTCACACACACTCTCTCCCTCACACACACACTCTCCCTCACACACAAACTCTCCCTCACACACACACTCTCCCTCACACACACACTCTCCCTCACACACACACTCTGCCTCACACACACACTCTCCCTCACACACACACTCTCCCTCACACACACACTCTGCCTCACACACACGCTCTCCCTCACACACACACTCTCCCTCACACACACACTCTCCCTCACACACACGCTCTCCCTCACACACACACTCTCCCTCACACACACACTCTGCCTCACACACACACTCTCCCTCACACACACACTCTGCCTCACACACACACGCTCCCTCACACACACACTCTGCCTCACACACACGCTCTCCCTCACACA
Source organism: Pristiophorus japonicus (assembly GCF_044704955.1). NCBI lineage: Eukaryota > Metazoa > Chordata > Chondrichthyes > Pristiophoridae > Pristiophorus > Pristiophorus japonicus. The sequence goes on along the minus strand of NW_027251226.1, from coordinate 37,852 downwards.
CACACTCTCCCTCACACACACACTCTCCCTCACACACACACTCTCCGTCACACATACTCTCCCTCACACTCACACCCTCCCTCACACACACACTCTCCCTCACACACACACGCTCCCTCACACACACCCTCTCCCTCACACACACACTCTGCCTCACACACACACTCTCCCTCACACACACACTCTCCGTCACACACACTCTGCCTCACACACACACTCTCCCTCACACACACACTCTCCCTCACACACACACTCTCCCTCACACACACACACTGCCTCACACACACACTCTCCCTCACACACACACTGTGCCTCACACACACACTCTCCCTCACACACACACTCTCCCTCACACACACACCCTCCCTCACACACACTCTCTCCCTCACACACACACTCTCCCTCACACACGCACTCTGCCTCACACACACACTCTCCCTCACACACACACTCTCCCTCACACTCACACCCTCCCTCACACACATTCTCTCCCTCACACACACACTCTCCCTCACACACACTCTCTCCCTCACACACACGCTCTCCCTCACACACACACTCTCCCTCACACACACACTCTCCCTCACACACACGCTCTCCCTCACACACACACTCTCCCTCACACACACACTCTCCCTCACACACACACTCTCCCTCACACACACACTCTCCCTCACACACACACTCTCCCTCACACACACACTCTGCCTCACACACACACTCTCCCTCACACACACTCTCCCTCACACACACACTCTCCCTCACACACACACTCTCCCTCACACACACACTCTCCCTCACACACACGCTCTCCCTCACACACACACTCTCCCTCACATACACACTCTCCCTCACACACACACTCTCCCTCACACACACACTCTCCCTCACACACACACTCTGCCTCACACACACACACTCTGCCTCACACACACATTCTCCCTCACACACACACTCTCCCTCACACACACACTCTCCCTCACACACACTCTGCCTCACACACACGCTCTCCCTCACACACACTCTCTCCCTCACACACACACTCTCCCTCACACACACACTTCCCTCACACACACACACACACGCTCTCCCTCACACACAAACTCTCCCTCACACACACACTCTCCCTCACACACACACTCTCCCTCACACACACATTCTCCCTCACACACACACTCACCCTCACACACACTCTCTCCCTCACACACACGCTCTTCCTCACACACACACTCTCCCTCACACACAAACTCTGCCTCACACACACACTCTCCCTCACACACACACTCTCCCTCACACACACACTCTCCCTCACACACAAACTCTGCCTCACTCACACACTCTCCCTCACACACAAACTCTGCCTCACACACACACTCTGCCTCACACACACACTCTCCCTCATACACACACTCTGCCTCACACACACACTCTCCCTCACACACACGCTCTCCCTCACACACACACTCTCCCTCACACACACACTCTCCCTCACACACACTCTCTCCCTCACACACACGCTCTTCCTCACACACACGCTCTCCCTCACACACACTCTCTCCCTCACACACACACTCTCCCTCACACACACGCTCTCCCTCACACACACACTCTGCCTCACACACACGCTCTCCCTCACACACACACTCTCCCTCACACACACACTCTCCCTCACACACACACTCTGCCACACACACACGCTCTCCCTCAAACACACACTCTCCCTCACACACACACTCTCCCTCACACACACGCTCTCCCTCACACACACACTCTGCCTCACACACACGCTCTCCCTCACACACACACTCTCCCTCACACACACACTCTCCCTCACACACACACTCTCCGTCACACATACTCTCCCTCACACTCACACCCTCCCTCACACACACACTCTCCCTCACACACACGCTCTCCCTCACACACACACTCTGCCTCACACACACACTCTCCCTCACACACACACTCTCCGTCACACACACACTCTGCCTCACACACACACTCTCCCTCACACACACTCTCCCTCACACACACACTCTCCCTCACACACACACTCTCCGTCACACATACTCTCCCTCACACACACGCTCTCCCTCACACACACTCTCTCCCTCAGACACACACTCTCCCTCACACACACACTTCCCTCACACACACACACACACGCTCTCCCTCACACACAAACTCTCCCTCACACACACACTCTCCCTCACACACACACTCTCCCTCACACACACACTCTCCCTCACACACACACTCACCCTCACACACACTCTCTCCCTCACACACACGCTCTTCCTCACACACACACTCTCCCTCACACACAAACTCTCCCTCACACACACACTCTCCCTCACACACAAACTCTGCCTCACTCACACACTCTCCCTCACACACAAACTCTGCCTCACACACACACTCTGCCTCACACACACACTCTCCCTCACACACACACTCTGCCTCACACACACACTCTGCCTCACACACACACTCTCCCTCACACACACGCTCTCCCTCACACACACACTCTCCCTCACACACACACTCTCCCTCACACACACTCTCTCCCTCACACACACGCTCTTCCTCACACACACGCTCTCCCTCACACACACACTCTCCCACACACACACGCTCTCCCTCACACACACACACTCACGCTCTCCCTCACACACACTCTCTCCCTCACACACACACTCTCCCTCACACACACGCTCTCCCTCACACACACTCTCTCCCTCACACACACACTCTCCCTCACACACAAACTCTCCCTCACACACACACTCTCCCTCACACACACACTCTCCCTCACACACACACTCTGCCTCACACACACACTCTCCCTCACACACACACTCTCCCTCACACACACACTCTGCCTCACACACACGCTCTCCCTCACACACACACTCTCCCTCACACACACACTCTCCCTCACACACACGCTCTCCCTCACACACACACTCTCCCTCACACACACACTCTGCCTCACACACACACTCTCCCTCACACACACACTCTGCCTCACACACACACGCTCCCTCACACACACACTCTGCCTCACACACACGCTCTCCCTCACACACACACTCTCCCTCACACACACACTCTCCCTCACACACACACTCTCCGTCACACATACTCTCCCTCACACTCACACCCTCCCTCACACACACACTCTCCCTCACACACACACGCTCCCTCACACACACCCTCTCCCTCACACACACACTCTGCCTCACACACACACTCTCCCTCACACACACACTCTCCGTCACACACACTCTGCCTCACACACACACTCTCCCTCACACACACACTCTCCCTCACACACACACTCTCCCTCACACACACACACTGCCTCACACACACACTCTCCCTCACACACACACTGTGCCTCACACACACACTCTCCCTCACACACACACTCTCCCTCACACACACACCCTCCCTCACACACACTCTCTCCCTCACACACACACTCTCCCTCACACACGCACTCTGCCTCACACACACACTCTCCCTCACACACACACTCTCCCTCACACTCACACCCTCCCTCACACACATTCTCTCCCTCACACACACACTCTCCCTCACACACACTCTCTCCCTCACACACACGCTCTCCCTCACACACACACTCTCCCTCACACACACACTCTCCCTCACACACACGCTCTCCCTCACACACACACTCTCCCTCACACACACACTCTCCCTCACACACACACTCTCCCTCACACACACACTCTCCCTCACACACACACTCTCCCTCACACACACACTCTGCCTCACACACACACTCTCCCTCACACACACTCTCCCTCACACACACACTCTCCCTCACACACACACTCTCCCTCACACACACACTCTCCCTCACACACACACTCTCCCTCACACACACGCTCTCCCTCACACACACACTCTCCCTCACATACACACTCTCCCTCACACACACACTCTCCCTCACACACACGCTCTCCCTCACACACACACTCTCCCTCACACACCCGCTCTCCCTCACACACACACTCTGCCTCACACACACACTCTCCCTCACACACACACTCTGCCTCACACACACACTCTCCCTTACACACACACTCTCCCTCACACACACACCCTCCCTCACACACACACTCTCCCTCACACACACACTCTCCCTCACACACAAAATCTGCCTCACACACACTCTCTCCCTCACACACACACTCTGCCTCACACACACGCTCTCCCTCACACACACACTCTCCCTCACACACACACTCTCCCTCACACACACACACCCTCCCTCACACACACACTCTCCCTCACACACACACTCTCCCTCACACACAAACTCTGCCTCACACACACACTCTCCCTCACACACACACTCTCCCTCACACACACACTCTCCCTCACACACACACACTCTCCCTCACACACACACTCTCCCTCACACACACACTCTCCCTCACACACACACTCTCCCTCACACACACACACTCTGCCTCACACACACACACTCTGCCTCACACACACATTCTCCCTCACACACACACTCTCCCTCACACACACACTCTCCCTCACACACACTCTGCCTCACACACACGCTCTCCCTCACACACACTCTCTCCCTCACACACACACTCTCCCTCACACACACACTTCCCTCACACACACACACACACGCTCTCCCTCACACACAAACTCTCCCTCACACACACACTCTCCCTCACACACACACTCTCCCTCACACACACATTCTCCCTCACACACACACTCACCCTCACACACACTCTCTCCCTCACACACACGCTCTTCCTCACACACACACTCTCCCTCACACACAAACTCTGCCTCACACACACACTCTCCCTCACACACACACTCTCCCTCACACACACACTCTCCCTCACACACAAACTCTGCCTCACTCACACACTCTCCCTCACACACAAACTCTGCCTCACACACACACTCTGCCTCACACACACACTCTCCCTCATACACACACTCTGCCTCACACACACACTCTCCCTCACACACACGCTCTCCCTCACACACACACTCTCCCTCACACACACACTCTCCCTCACACACACTCTCTCCCTCACACACACGCTCTTCCTCACACACACGCTCTCCCTCACACACACACTCTCCCACACACACACGCTCTCCCTCACACACACACACACACGCTCTCCCTCACACACACTCTCTCCCTCACACACACACTCTCCCTCACACACACGCTCTCCCTCACACACACACTCTGCCTCACACACACGCTCTCCCTCACACACACACTCTCCCTCACACACACACTCTCCCTCACACACACACTCTGCCACACACACACGCTCTCCCTCAAACACACACTCTCCCTCACACACACACTCTCCCTCACACACACGCTCTCCCTCACACACACACTCTGCCTCACACACACGCTCTCCCTCACACACACACTCTCCCTCACACACACACTCTCCCTCACACACACACTCTCCGTCACACATACTCTCCCTCACACTCACACCCTCCCTCACACACACACTCTCCCTCACACACACGCTCTCCCTCACACACACACTCTGCCTCACACACACACTCTCCCTCACACACACACTCTCCGTCACACACACACTCTGCCTCACACACACACTCTCCCTCACACACACACTCTCCGTCACACACACTCTCCCTCACACACACACTCTCCCTCACACACACACTCTCCCTCACACACACACTCTGCCTCACACACACACTCTGCCTCACACACACACTCTCCCTCACACACACACTCTCCGTCACACACACTCTCCCTCACACACACACTCTCCCTCACACACACTCTCTCCCTCACACACACACTCTCCCTCACACACACACTCTCCCTCACACACACACTCTCCCTCACACACACACTCTCCCTCACACACACACTGTGCCTCACACACACACTCTCCCTCACACACACACTCTCCCTCACACACACACCCTCCCTCACACACACTCTCTCCCTCACACACACACTCTCCCTCACACACGCACTCTGCCTCACACACACACTCTCCCTCACACACACACTCTCCCTCACACTCACACCCTCCCTCAAACACACTCTCTCCCTCACACACACACTCTCCCTCACACACACTCTCTCCCTCACACACACGCTCTCCCTCACACACACACTCTCCCTCACACACGCACTCTGCCTCACACACACTCTCTCCCTCACACACACACTCTCCCTCACACACACACTCTCCCTCACACACACACTCTCCCTCACACACACACTCTCCCTCACACACACTCTCCCTCACACACACTCTCTCCCTCACACACACACTCTCCCTCACACACACACTCTCCCTCACACACACACTCTCCCTCACACACACACTCTCCCTCACACACACACTCTCCCTCACACACACACTCTCCCTCACACACACGCTCTCCCTCACACACACACTCTGCCTCACACACACTCTCTCCCTCAGACACACTCTCTCCCTCACACACACACTCTCCCTCACACACACGCTCTCCCTCACACACACACTCTCCCTCACACACACACTCTGCCTCACACACACACTCTCCCTCACACACACACTCTGCCTCACACACACGCTCTCCCTCACACACACTCTCTCCCTCACACACACACTCTCCCTCACACACACACTTCCCTCACACACACACACACACGCTCTCCCTCACACACACGCTCTCCCTCACACACACACACACACGCTCTCCCTCACACACACTCTCTCCCTCACACACACACTCTCCCTCACACACAAACTCTCCCTCACACACACACTCCCCCTCACACACACACTCTCCCTCACACACACACTCTGCCTCACACACACACTCTCCCTCACACACACTCTCCCTCACACACACACTCTCCCTCACACACACACTCTCCCTCACACACACTCTCTCCCTCACACACAAACTCTGCCTCACACACACGCTCTCCCTCACACACACACTCTCCCTCACACACACACTCTCCCTCACACACACACTCTCCCTCACACACACACTCTCCCTCACACACACACTCTCCCTCACACACACACTCTGCCTCACACACACACTCTCCCTCACACACACTCTCCCTCACACACACACTCTCCCTCACACACACACTCTCCCTCACACACACACTCTCCCTCACACACACACTCTCCCTCACACACACGCTCTCACTCACACACACACTCTCCCTCACACACACACTCTCCCTCACACACACACTCTCCCTCACACACACACTCTGCCTCACACACACGCTCTCCCTCACACACACACTCTCCCTCACACACACGCTCTCCCTCACACACACACTCTCCCTCACACACACACTCTCCGTCACACATACTCTCCCTCACACTCACACCCTCCCTCACACACACTCTCTCCCTCACACACACACTCTCCCTCACACACACACTCTCCCTCACACACACGCTCTCCCTCACACACACGCTCTCCCTCACACACGCACTCTGCCTCACACACACTCTCTCCCTCACACACACACTCTCCCTCACACACACACTCTGCCTCACACACACTCTCTCCCTCACACACACTCTCTCCCTCACACACACGCTCTCCCTCACACACGCACTCTGCCTCACACACACGCTCTCCCTCACACACACGCTCTCCCTCACACACACACTCTCCCTCACACACACACTCTCCCTCACACACACACTCTGCCTCACACACACACTCTCCCTCACACACACACTCTGCCTCACACACACACTCTCCCTTACACACACACTCTCCCTCACACACACACTCTCCCTCACACACACACTCTCCCTCACACACACACCCTCCCTCACACACACACTCTCCCTCACACACACACTCTCCCTCACACACAAAATCTGCCTCACACACACGCTCTCCCTCACACACACACTCTGCCTCACACACACACTCTCCCTCACACACAAACTCTGCCTCACACACACACTCTCCCTCACACACACACACTCTCCCTCACACACACACTCTCCCTCACACACACACTCTCCCTCACACACACACTCTCCCTCACACACACACTCTCCCTCACACACACACTCTCCCTCACACACACACACTCTGCCTCACACACACACACTCTGCCTCACACACACATTCTCCCTCACACACACGCTCTCCCTCACACACACGCTCTCCCTCACACACACACTCTCCCTCACACACACTCTCTCCCTCACACACACTCTCTCCCTCACACCCACACTCTCCCTCACACACACTCTCTCCCTCACACACACACTCTCCCTCACACACACACTCTCCCTCACACACACACTCTCCCTCACACACACACGCTCCCTCACACACTCGCTCTCCGTGACACACACACTCTCGCTCACACACACACTCTCGCTCACACACACACTCTCCCTCACACACACACTCTCCCTCACACACACACTCTCCCTCACACACACACTCTCCCTCACACACACACTCTGCCTCACACACACTCTCTCCCTTACACACACACTCTCCCTCACACACACACTCTGCCTCACACACACACTCTCCCTCACACACACACTCTCCCTCACACACACACTCTCCCTCACACACACTCTCTCCCTCACACACACACTCTGCCTCACACACACACTCTGCCTCACTCACACGCTCTCCCTCACACACACACTCTGCCTCACACACACACTCTCCCTCACACACACTCTCTCCCTCACACACACACTCTCCCTCACACACACACTCTCCCTCACACACACACACTCCCTCACACACACGCTCTCCCTCACACTCACACTCCCTCACACACACGCTCTCCCTCACACACACACTCCCTCACACACACACTCTCCCTCACACACACACTCTCCCTCACACACACACACTCCCTCACACACACGCTCTCCCTCACACACACACTCCCTCACACACACACTCTCCCTCACACACACACTCACCCTCACACACACACACTCCCTCACACACACACTCTCCCTCACACACACACTTCCCTCACACACACACACACACACTCTCCCTCACACACAAACTCTGCCTCACACACACACTCTCCCTCACACACACACTCTCCCTCACACACACACTCTCCCTCACACACAAACTCTGCCTCACTCACACACTCTCCCTCACACACAAACTCTGCCTCACACACACACTCTCCCTCACACACACACTCTGCCTCACACACACGCTCTCCCTCACACACACACTCTCCCTCACACACACACTCTCCCTCACACACACTCTCTCCCTCACACACACGCTCTTCCTCACACACACGCTCTCCCTCACACACACACTCTCCCACACACACACGCTCTCCCTCACACACACACACACACGCTCTCCCTCACACACACTCTCTCCCTCACACACACACTCTCCCTCACACACACGCTCTCCCTCACACACACTCTCTCCCTCACACACACACTCTCCCTCACACACAAACTCTCCCTCACACACACACTCTCCCTCACACACACACTCTCCCTCACACACACACTCTCCCTCACACACACACTCTCCCTCACACACACACTCTCCCTCACACACACACACACACGCTCTCCCTCACACACACACACACACGCTCTCCCTCACACACACTCTCTCCCTCACACACACGCTCTCCCTCACACACACACTCTCCCTCACACACACACTCTCCCTCACACACACTCTCTCCCTCACACACAAACTCTGCCTCACACACACGCTCTCCCTCACACACACACTCTCCCTCACACACACACTCTCCCTCACACACACGCTCTCCCTCACACACACACTCTCCCTCACACACACACTCTCCCTCACACACACACTCTCCCTCACACACACACTCTCCCTCACACACACACTCTCCCTCACACACACACTCTCCCTCACACACACACTCTGCCTCACACACACGCTCTCCCTCACACACACGCTCTCCCTCACACACACACTCTCCCTCACACACACACTCTCCCTCACACACACGCTCTCCCTCACACACACACTCTCCCTCACACACACACTCTCCGTCACACATACTCTCCCTCACACTCACACCCTCCCTCACACACACACTCTCCCTCACACACACACTCTGCCTCACACACACACTCTCCCTCACACACACACTCTCCCTCACACACACGCTCTCCCTCACACACACACTCTCCCTCACACACACACTCTCCGTCACACACACACTCTCCCTCACACACACACTCTCCCTCACACTCACACCCTCCCTCACACACACACTCTCCCTCACACACACACTCTCCGTCACACACACTCTGCCTCACACACACACTCTCCCTCACACACACACTCTCCCTCACACACACACTCTGCCTCACACACACACTCTCCCTCACACACACACTGTGCCTCACACACACACTCTCCCTCACACACACACTCTCCCTCACACACACACTCTGCCTCACACACACGCTCTCCCTCACACACACACTCTCCCTCACACACACACTCTCCCTCACACACACGCTCTCCCTCACACACACACTCTCCCTCACACACACGCTCTCCCTCACACACACACTCTCCCTCACACACATACTCTCCCTCACACTCACACCCTCCCTCACACACACTCTCTCCCTCACACACACACTCTCCCTCACACACACTCTCTCCCTCACACACACGCTCTCCCTCACACACACACTCTCCCTCACACACGCACTCTGCCTCACACACACTCTCTCCCTCACACACACACTCTCCCTCACACACACACTCTGCCTCACACACACTCTCTCCCTCACACACACTCTCTCCCTCACACACACACTCTCCCTCACACACACGCTCTCCCTCACACACACACTCTCCCTCACACACACACTCTCCCTCACACACACACTCTGCCTCACACACACACTCTCCCTCACACACACACTCTGCCTCACACACACACTCTCCCTTACACACACACTCTCCCTCACACACACACCCTCCCTCACACACACACTCTCCCTCACACACACACTCTCCCTCACACACAAAATCTGCCTCACACACAAAATCTGCCTCACACACACACTCTGCCTCACACACACACTCTGCCTCACACACACGCTCTCCCTCACACACACACTCTGCCTCACACACACACTCTCCCTCACACACAAACTCTGCCTCACACACACACTCTCCCTCACACACACACTCTCCCTCACACACACACTCTCCCTCACACACACACACTCTCCCTCACACACACACTCTCCCTCACACACACACTCTCCCTCACACACACACTCTCCCTCACACACACACACTCTGCCTCACACACACACACTCTGCCTCACACACACATTCTCCCTCACACACACACTCTCCCTCACACACACACTCTCCCTCACACACACTCTGCCTCACACACACGCTCTCCCTCACACACACTCTCTCCCTCACACACACACTCTCCCTCACACACACACTTCCCTCACACACACACACACGCTCTCCCTCACACACAAACTCTCCCTCACACACACACTCTCCCTCACACACACACTCTCCCTCACACACACACTCTCCCTCACACACACACTCACCCTCACACACACTCTCTCCCTCACACACACACTCTGCCTCACACACACACTCTTCCTCACACACACACTCTCCCTCACACACAAACTCTGCCTCACACACACACTCTTCCTCACACACACACTCTCCCTCACACACAAACTCTGCCTCACACACACACTCTCCCTCACACACACACTCTCCCTCACACACACACTCTTCCTCACACACACACTCTCCCTCACACACAAACTCTGCCTCACACACACACTCTCCCTCACACACACACTCTCCCTCACACACACACTCTCCCTCACACACAAACTCTGCCTCACTCACACACTCTCCCTCACACACAAACTCTGCCTCACACACACACTCTGCCTCACACACACACTCTCCCTCATACACACACTCTGCCTCACACACACACTCTGCCTCACACACACACTCTCCCTCACACACACACTCTCCCTCACACACACGCTCTCCCTCACACACACACTCTCCCTCACACACACACTCTCCCTCACACACACGCTCTCCCTCACACACACACACTCCCTCACACACACACACACACGCTCTCCCTCACACACACTCTCTCCCTCACACACACACTCTCCCTCACACACACGCTCTCCCTCACACACACACTCTGCCTCACACACACGCTCTCCCTCACACACACACTCTCCCTCACACACACACTCTCCCTCATACACACACTCTGCCTCACACACACACTCTCCCTCACACACACACTCTGCCACACACACACGCTCTCCCTCACACACACACACTCTCCCTCACACACACACTCTCCCTCACACACACGCTCTCCCTCACACACACACTCTGCCTCACACACACGCTCTCCCTCACACACACACTCTCCCTCACACACACACTCTCCCTCACACACACACTCTCCGTCACACATACTCTCCCTCACACTCACACCCTCCCTCACACACACACTCTCCGTCACACATACTCTCCCTCACACTCACACCCTCCCTCACACACACACTCTCCCTCACACACACGCTCTCCCTCACACACACACTCTCCCTCACACACACTCTCCCTCACACACACTCTCTCCCTCACACACACACTCTGCCTCACACACACACTCTCCCTCACACACACACTCTCCCTCACACACACACTCTGCCTCACACACACACTCTCCCTCACACACACACTCTCCGTCACACACACTCTCCCTCACACACACACTCTCCCTCACACACACACTGTGCCTCACACACACACTCTCCCTCACACACACACTCTGCCTCACACACACACTGTGCCTCACACACACACTCTGCCTCACTCACACACTCTCCCTCACACACACGCTCTCCCTCACACACACACCCTCCCTCACACACACTCTCTCCCTCACACACACACTCTCCCTCACACTCACACCCTCCCTCACACACACTCTCTCCCTCACACACACACTCTCCCTCACACACACTCTCTCCCTCACACACACGCTCTCCCTCACACACACGCTCTCCCTCACACACGCACTCTGCCTCACACACACTCTCTCCCTCACACACACACTCTCCCTCACACACACACTCTGCCTCACACACACTCTCTCCCTCAGACACACTCTCTCCCTCACACACACACTCTCCCTCACACACACACTCTCCCTCACACACACACTCTCCCTCACACACACATTCTGCCTCACACACACACTCTCCCTCACACACACTCTGCCTCACACACACTCTCTCCCTCACACACACACTCTCCCTCACACACACACTTCCCTCACACACACACACACACGCTCTCCCTCACACACAAACTCTCCCTCACACACACACTCTCCCTCTCACACACACTCTCCATCACACACACACTCTCCCTCACACACACGCTCTTCCTCACACACACACTCTCCCTCACACACACTCTGCCTCACACACACACTCACCCTCACACACACTCTCTCCCTCACACACACGCTCTTCCTCACACACACACTCTCCCTCACACACAAACTCTGCCTCACACACACACTCTCCCTCACACACACACTCTCCCTCACACACACACTCTCCCTCACACACAAACTCTGCCTCACTCACACACTCTCCCTCACACACAAACTCTGCCTCACACACACACTCTGCCTCACACACACACTCTCCCTCACACACACACTCTGCCTCACACACACACTCTCCCTCACACACACACTCTGCCTCACACACACGCTCTCCCTCACACACACGCTCTCCCTCACACACACACTCTCCCTCACACACACACTCTCCCTCACACACACACTCTCCCTCACACACACTCTCTCCCTCACACACACGCTCTTCCTCACACACACGCTCTCCCTCACACACACTCTCCCCTCACACACACACACACACGCTCTCCCTCACACACACTCTCTCCCTCACACACACACTCTCCCTCACACACACGCTCTCCCTCACACACACTCTCTCCCTCACACACACACTCTCCCTCACACACACACTCTCCCTCACACACACGCTCTCCCTCACACACACTCTCTCCCTCACACACACACTCTCCCTCACACACACGCTCTCCCTCACACACACTCTCTCCCTCACACACACACTCTCCCTCACACACAAACTCTCCCTCACACACACACTCTCCCTCACACACACACTCTCCCTCACACACACACTCTGCCTCACACACACACTCTCCCTCACACACACTCTCCCTCACACACACACTCTCCCTCACACACACACTCTCCCTCACACACACTCTCTCCCTCACACACAAACTCTGCCTCACACACACGCTCTCCCTCACACACACACTCTCCCTCACACACACACTCTCCCTCACACACACACTCTCCCTCACACACACACTCTCCCTCACACACACACTCTCCCTCACACACACACTCTCCCTCACACACACACTCTCCCTCACACACACACTCTCCCTCACACACACACTCTGCCTCACACACACACTCTCCCTCACACACTCTCTCCCTCACACACACACTCTCCCTCACACACACACTCTCCCTCACACACACACTCTCCCTCACACACACACTCTCCCTCACACACACGCTCTCCCTCACACACACACTCTCCCTCACACACACACTCTCCCTCACACACACACTCTCCCTCACACACACGCTCTCCCTCACACACACACTCTCCCTCACACACACGCTCTCCCTCACACACACACTCTCCCTCACACACACACTCTCCGTCACACATACTCTCCCTCACACTCACACCCTCCCTCACACACACTCTCTCCCTCACACACACACTCTCCCTCACACACACTCTCTCCCTCACACACACGCTCTCCCTCACACACACACTCTCCCTCACACACGCACTCTGCCTCACACACACTCTCTCCCTCACACACACACTCTCCCTCACACACACACTCTGCCTCACACACACTCTCTCCCTCACACACACTCTCTCCCTCACACACACACTCTCCCTCACACACACTCTCTCCCTCACACACACACTCTGCCTCACACACACACTCTCCCTCACACACACGCTCTCCCTCACACACACACTCTCCCTCACACACACACTCTCCCTCACACACACACTCTGCCTCACACACACACTCTCCCTCACACACACACTCTGCCTCACACACACACTCTCCCTTACACACACACTCTCCCTCACACACACACTCTCCCTCACACACACACTCTCCCTCACACACACACCCTCCCTCACACACACACTCTCCCTCACACACACACTCTCCCTCACACACAAAATCTGCCTCACACACACGCTCTCCCTCACACACACACTCTGCCTCACACACACACACTCTCCCTCACACACACACTCTCCCTCACACACACACCCTCCCTCACACACACACTCTCCCTCACACACACACTCTCCCTCACACACAAAATCTGCCTCACACACACACTCTCCCTCACACACACACACTCTCCCTCACACACACACTCTCCCTCACACACACACTCTCCCTCACACACACACTCTCCCTCACACACACACTCTCCCTCACACACACACTCTCCCTCACACACACACACTCTGCCTCACACACACACACTCTGCCTCACACACACATTCTCCCTCACACACACGCTCTCCCTCACACACACGCTCTCCCTCACACACACACTCTCCCTCACACACACTCTCTCCCTCACACACACTCTCTCCCTCACACCCACACTCTCCCTCACACACACTCTCTCCCTCACACACAACACTCTCCCTCACACACACTCTCTCCCTCACACCCACACTCTCCCTCACACACACTCTCTCCCTCACACACACACTCTCCCTCACACACACTCTCTCCCTCACACACACACTCTCGCTCACACACACACTCTCCCTCACACACACACTCTCCCTCACACACACACTCTCCCTCACACACACACTCTCCCTCACACACACACTCTGCCTCACACACACACTCTGCCTCACTCACACGCTCTCCCTCACACACACTCTCTCCCTCACACACACTCTCTCCCTTACACACACTCTCTCCCTCACACACACTCTCTCCCTCACACACACACTCTGCCTCACACACACTCTCTCCCTCACACACACACTCTCCCTCACACACACACTCTCCCTCACACACACACTCTCCCTCACACACACTCTCTCCCTCACACACACACTCTGCCTCACACACACTCTCTCCCTCACACACACACTCACCCTCACACACACACTCTGCCTCACACACACACTCTCCCTCACACACACACTCTCCCTCACACACACACTCTGCCTCACACACACACTCTGCCTCACACACACTCTCTCCCTCACACACACACTCTGCCTCACACACACACTCTGCCTCACACACACACTCTCCCTCACACACACACTCTGCCTCACACACACTCTCTCCCTCACACACACACTCTGCCTCACACACACACTCTGCCTCACACACACACTCTCCCTCACACACACTCTGCCTCACACACACGCTCTCCCTCACACACACTCTCTCCCTCACACACACACTCTCCCTCACACACACTCTGCCTCACACACACGCTCTCCCTCACACACACACTCTCCCTCACACACACACTTCCCTCACACACACACACACACGCTCTCCCTCACACACAAACTCTCCCTCACACACACACTCTCCCTCACACACACACTCTCCCTCACACACACACTCTCCCTCACACACACACTCACCCTCACACACACTCTCTCCCTCACACACACGCTCTTCCTCACACACACACTCTCCCTCACACACAAACTCTGCCTCACACACACACTCTCCCTCACACACACACTCTCCCTCACACACACACTCTCCCTCACACACAAACTCTGCCTCACTCACACACTCTCCCTCACACACAAACTCTGCCTCACACACACACTCTCCCTCACACACACACTCTGCCTCACACACACACTCTCCCTCACACACACTCTCTCCCTCACACACACGCTCTCCCTCACACACACACTCTCCCTCACACACACACTCTCCCTCACACACACTCTCTCCCTCACACACACGCTCTTCCTCACACACACGCTCTCCCTCACACACACACTCTCCCACACACACACGCTCTCCCTCACACACACACACACACACTCTCCCTCACACACACACTCTGCCTCACACACACACTCTCCCTCACACACACACTCTCCCTCACACACACACTCTCCCTCACACACACACTCTCCCTCACACACACACTCTCCCTCACACACACACTCTCCCTCACACACACACTCTCCCTCACACACACTCTCTCCCTCACACACACACTCTGCCTCACACACACACTCTCCCTCACACACACACTCTCCCTCACACACACACTCTGCCTCACACACACACTCTCCCTCACACACACACTGTGCCTCACACACACACTCTCCCTCACACACACACTCTCCCTCACACACACTCTCTCCCTCACACACACACTCTCCCTCACACACACACTCTCCCTCACACACACACTCTCCCTCACACACTCTGCCTCACACACACACTCTCCCTCACACACACACTCTCCCTCACACACACTCTCTCCCTCACACACACACTCTCCGTCACACACACACTCTCCCTCACACACACACCCTCCCTCACACACACACTCTCCCTCACACACACTCTCTCCCTCACACACACACCCTCCCTCACACACACACTCTCCCTCACACACGCACTCTGCCTCACACACACACTCTCCCTCACACACACACTCTCCCTCACACTCACACCCTCCCTCACACACACTCTCTCCCTCACACACACACTCTCCCTCACACACACTCTCTCCCTCACACACACGCTCTCCCTCACACACACACTCTCCCTCACACACGCACTCTGCCTCACACACACTCTCTCCCTCACACACACACTCTCCCTCACACACACACTCTCCCTCACACACACACTCTCCCTCACACACACACTCTCCCTCACACACACACTCTGCCTCACACACACACTCTGCCTCACACACACACTCTGCCTCACACACACACTCTCCCTCACACACACACTCTGCCTCACACACACACTCTCCCTCACACACACACTCTCCCTCACACACACACCCTCCCTCACACACACACTCTCCCTCACACACACACTCTCCCTCACACACACACTCTGCCTCACACACACACTCTCCCTCACACACAAACTCTGCCTCACACACACACTCTCCCTCACACACACACTCTCCCTCACACACACACTCTCCCTCACACACACTCTCTCCCTTACACACACTCTCTCCCTCACACACACTCTCTCCCTCACACACACACTCTGCCTCACACACACTCTCTCCCTCACACACACACTCTCCCTCACACACACACTCTCCCTCACACACACACTCTCCCTCACACACACTCTCTCCCTCACACACACACTCTGCCTCACACACACTCTCTCCCTCACACACACACTCACCCTCACACACACACTCTGCCTCACACACACACTCTCCCTCACACACACACTCTCCCTCACACACACACTCTGCCTCACACACACACTCTGCCTCACACACACTCTCTCCCTCACACACACACTCTGCCTCACACACACACTCTGCCTCACACACACACTCTCCCTCACACACACACTCTGCCTCACACACACTCTCTCCCTCACACACACACTCTGCCTCACACACACACTCTGCCTCACACACACACTCTCCCTCACACACACTCTGCCTCACACACACGCTCTCCCTCACACACACTCTCTCCCTCACACACACACTCTCCCTCACACACACTCTGCCTCACACACACGCTCTCCCTCACACACACACTCTCCCTCACACACACACTTCCCTCACACACACACACACACGCTCTCCCTCACACACAAACTCTCCCTCACACACACACTCTCCCTCACACACACACTCTCCCTCACACACACACTCTCCCTCACACACACACTCACCCTCACACACACTCTCTCCCTCACACACACGCTCTTCCTCACACACACACTCTCCCTCACACACAAACTCTGCCTCACACACACACTCTCCCTCACACACACACTCTCCCTCACACACACACTCTCCCTCACACACAAACTCTGCCTCACTCACACACTCTCCCTCACACACAAACTCTGCCTCACACACACACTCTCCCTCACACACACACTCTGCCTCACACACACACTCTCCCTCACACACACTCTCTCCCTCACACACACGCTCTCCCTCACACACACACTCTCCCTCACACACACACTCTCCCTCACACACACTCTCTCCCTCACACACACGCTCTTCCTCACACACACGCTCTCCCTCACACACACACTCTCCCACACACACACGCTCTCCCTCACACACACACACACACACTCTCCCTCACACACACACTCTGCCTCACACACACACTCTCCCTCACACACACACTCTCCCTCACACACACACTCTCCCTCACACACACACTCTCCCTCACACACACACTCTCCCTCACACACACACTCTCCCTCACACACACACTCTCCCTCACACACACTCTCTCCCTCACACACACACTCTGCCTCACACACACACTCTCCCTCACACACACACTCTCCCTCACACACACACTCTGCCTCACACACACACTCTCCCTCACAGTGCCTCACACACACACTCTCCCTCACACACACACTCTCCCTCACACACACTCTCTCCCTCACACACACACTCTCCCTCACACACACACTCTCCCTCACACACACACTCTCCCTCACACACTCTGCCTCACACACACTCTCCCTCACACACACACTCTCCGTCACACACACACTCTCCCTCACACACTCACACACACACCCTCCCTCACACACACACTCTCCCTCACACACACTCTCTCCCTCACACACACACCCTCCCTCACACACACACTCTCCCTCACACACGCACTCTGCCTCACACACACACTCTCCCTCACACACACACTCTCCCTCACACTCACACCCTCCCTCACACACACTCTCTCCCTCACACACACACTCTCCCTCACACACACTCTCTCCCTCACACACACGCTCTCCCTCACACACACACTCTCCCTCACACACGCACTCTGCCTCACACACACTCTCTCCCTCACACACACACTCTCCCTCACACACACACTCTCCCTCACACACACACTCTCCCTCACACACACACTCTCCCTCACACACACACTCTGCCTCACACACACACTCTGCCTCACACACACACTCTGCCTCACACACACACTCTCCCTCACACACACACTCTGCCTCACACACACACTCTCCCTCACACACACACTCTCCCTCACACACACACTCTCCCTCACACACACACTCTCCCTCACACACACACTCTCCCTCACACACACACTCTGCCTCACACACACACTCTCCCTCACACACAAACTCTGCCTCACACACACACTCTCCCTCACACACACACTCTCCCTCACACACACACTCTCCCTCACACACAAACTCTGCCTCACTCACACACTCTCCCTCACACACAAACTCTGCCTCACACACACACTCTGCCTCACACACACACTCTCCCTCACACACACACTCTCCCTCACACACACTCTCTCCCTCACACACACACTCTCCCTCACACACACACTCTCCCTCACACACACTCTCTCCCTCACACACACACTCTCCCTCACACACACTCTCTCCCTCACACACAAACTCTGCCTCACACACACGCTCTCCCTCACACACACACTCTCCCTCACACACACACTCTCCCTCACACACACGCTCTCCCTCACACACACACTCTCCCTCACACACACACTCTGCCTCACACACACACTCTCCCTCACACACACTCTCCCTCACACACACACTCTCCCTCACACACACACTCTCCCTCACACACACACTCTGCCTCACACACACGCTCTCCCTCACACACACACTCTCCCTCACACACACACTCTCCCTCACACACACACTCTCCCTCACACACACTCTGCATCACACACACACTCTCCCTCACACACACTCTCCCTCACACACACACTCTCCCTCACACACACACTCTCCCTCACACACACACTCTCCCTCACACACACACTCTCCCTCAGACACACACTCTCCCTCAGACACACACTCTCCCTCACACACAAACTCTCCCTCACACCCACACTCTCCCTCACACACACTCTCCCTCACACACACACTCTCCCTCACACACACACTCTCCCTCACACACACACTCTCCCTCACACACACACTCTCCCTCACACACACACGCTCCCTCACACACTCGCTCTCCGTCACACACACACTCTCCCTCACACACACACTCTCCCTCACACACACTCTCTCCCTCACACACACACACTCCCTCACACACACACTCTCCCTCACACACAAACTCTGCCTCACACACACACTCTCCCTCACACACACACTCTCCCTCACACACACACTCTGCCTCACACACACACTCTCCCTCACACACTCTCTCTCTCACACACACTCTCCTTCAAACACACTCTCTCCCTCTCTCCCTCACACACACACTCTCCCTCACACACACACTCTCCCTCACACACACACTCTCCCTCAGACACACACTCTCCCTCACACACACACTCTCCCTCACACACACACTCTCCCTCACACACACTCTGCCTCACACACACACTCTCCCTCACACACACACTATCCCTCACACACATTCTGCCTCACACACACACTCTCCCTCACACACACACACTCTCCCTCACACACACTCTCCCTCACACACACTCTCCCTCACACTCTCCCTCACACACACTCTCCCTCACCACACTCTCCCTCACAACACACTCACCCACACCTCTCCCTCACACACACACTCTCCCTCACACACACTCTGCCTCACACACACACACTCCCTCACACACACACACTCTCACTCACACACACACACTCTCCCTCACACACACACACTCCCTCACACACACACACTCTGCCTCACACACACACTCTCCCTCACACACACACACTCTCCCTCACACACACACACACTCCCTCACACACACACACTCTCACTCACACACACAACTCTCCCTCACACACACACTCTCCCTCACACACACACACTCCCTCACACACACACACTCTCACTCACACACACACACTCTCCCTCACACACACACTCTCCCTCACACACACACATTCTCCCTCACACACACACACTCTCACTCACACACACACACTCTCCCTCACACACACACATTCTCCCTCACACACACACACTCTCACTCACACACACACACTCTCCCTCACACACACACACTCCCTCACACACACACACTCTCACTCACACACACAAACTCTCCCTCACACACACACTCACACTCACACACACACACTCTCCCTCACACACACACACTCCCTCACACACACACACTCTCCCTCACACACACACTCTCCCTCACACACACACACTCCCTCACACACACACACTCTCACTCACACACACACACTCTCCCTCACACACACACTCTCCCTCACACACACACATTCTCCCTCACACACACACTCTCCCTCACACACACACTCTCCCTCACACACACACTCTCCCTCACACACACTCTCCCTCACACACACACTCTCCCTCACACACACACTCTCCCTCACACACACACTCTCCCTCACACACACACGCTCCCTCACACACTCGCTCTCCATCACACACACACACTCTCCCTCACACACACACTCTCCCTCACACACACTCTCTCCCTCACACACAAACTCTGCCTCACACACACGCTCTCCCTCACACACACACTCTCCCTCACACACACACTCTCCCTCACACACACACTCTCCCTCACACACACACTCTCCCTCACACACACACTCTCCCTCACACACACACTCTCCCTCACACACACACTCTCCCTCACACACACACTCTCCCTCACACACACACTCTCCCTCACACACACACTCTCCCTCACACACACACTCTCCCTCACACACACACTCTCCCTCACACACACACTCTCCCTCACACACACACTCTGCCTCACACACACGCTCTCCCTCACACACACACTCTCCCTCACACACACACTCTCCCTCACACACACGCTCTCCCTCACACACACACTCTGCCTCACACACACGCTCTCCCTCACACACACACTCTCCCTCACACACACACTCTCCCTCACACACACGCTCTCCCTCACACACACACTCTCCCTCACACACACACTCTCCGTCACACATACTCTCCCTCACACTCACACCCTCCCTCACACACACACTCTCCCTCACACACACACGCTCCCTCACACACACACTCTCCCTCACACACACACTCTGCCTCACACACACACTCTCCCTCACACACACACTCTAAGTCACACACACTCTGCCTCACACACACACTCTCCCTCACACACACACTCTCCCTCACACACACACTCTGCCTCACACACACACTCTCCCTCACACACACACTCTCCCTCACACACACACTCTGCCTCACACACACACTCTCCCTCACACACACACTCTCCCTCACACACACACTCTCCCTCACACACTCTGCCTCACACACACTCTCTCCCTCACACACACACCCTCCCTCACACACACACCCTCCCTCACACACACTCTCTCCCTCACACACACACTCTCCCTCACACACACACTCTCCCTCACACACTCTGCCTCACACACACTCTCCCTCACACACACACTCTGCCTCACACACACTCTCTCCCTCACACACACACCCTCCCTCACACACACTCTCTCCCTCACACACACACTCTCCCTCACACACGCACTCTGCCTCACACACACACTCTCCCTCACACACACACTCTCCCTCACACTCACACACTCCCTCACACACACTCTCTCCCTCACACACACACTCTCCCTCACACACACTCTCTCCCTCACACACACGCTCTCCCTCACACACACACTCTCCCTCACACACGCACTCTGCCTCACACACACTCTCTCCCTCACACACACACTCTCCCTCACACACACGCTCTCCCTCACACACACACACTCCCTCACACACACACTCTCCCTCACACACACACTCTGCCTCACACACACACTCTCCCTCACACACACACTCTGCCTCACACACACACTCTCCCTCACACACACACTCTGCC
Organism: Pristiophorus japonicus; assembly: GCF_044704955.1. Classification (NCBI taxonomy): domain Eukaryota; kingdom Metazoa; phylum Chordata; class Chondrichthyes; family Pristiophoridae; genus Pristiophorus; species Pristiophorus japonicus. The sequence goes on along the minus strand of NW_027251226.1, from coordinate 13,454 downwards.
TCACACACACACTCTCCCTCACACACACACTCTCCCTCACACACACACCCTCCCTCACACACACACTCTCCCTCACACACACACTCTCCCTCACACACACACTCTGCCTCACACACACACTCTCCCTCACACACACACTCTCCCTCACACACACTCTCTCCCTCACACACAAACTCTGCCTCACTCACACACTCTCCCTCACACACAAACTCTGCCTCACACACACACTCTGCCTCACACACACACTCTCCCTCACACACACACTCTCCCTCACACACACTCTCTCCCTCACACACACACTCTCCCTCACACACACACTCTCCCTCACACACACTCTCTCCCTCACACACACACTCTCCCTCACACACACTCTCTCCCTCACACACAAACTCTGCCTCACACACACGCTCTCCCTCACACACACACTCTCCCTCACACACACACTCTCCCTCACACACACGCTCTCCCTCACACACACACTCTCCCTCACACACACACTCTGCCTCACACACACACTCTCCCTCACACACACTCTCCCTCACACACACACTCTCCCTCACACACACACTCTCCCTCACACACACACTCTGCCTCACACACACGCTCTCCCTCACACACACACTCTCCCTCACACACACACTCTCCCTCACACACACACTCTCCCTCACACACACTCTGCATCACACACACACTCTCCCTCACACACACTCTCCCTCACACACACACTCTCCCTCACACACACACTCTCCCTCACACACACACTCTCCCTCACACACACACTCTCCCTCAGACACACACTCTCCCTCAGACACACACTCTCCCTCACACACAAACTCTCCCTCACACACACACTCTCCCTCACACACAAACTCTGCCTCACACACACACTCTCCCTCACACACACACTCTCCCTCACACACACACTCTGCCTCACACACACACTCTCCCTCACACACTCTCTCTCTCACACACACTCTCCTTCAAACACACTCTCTCCCTCTCTCCCTCACACACACACTCTCCCTCACACACACACTCTCCCTCACACACACACTCTCCCTCAGACACACACTCTCCCTCACACACACACTCTCCCTCACACACACACTCTCCCTCACACACACTCTGCCTCACACACACACTCTCCCTCACACACACACACTCTCCCTCACACACACTCTCCCTCACACACACTCTCCCTCACACACACACTCTCCCTCACAAACACACTCTCCCTCACACACACTCTGCCTCACACACACACTCTCCCTCACACACACACTCTCCCTCACACACACTCTGCCTCACACACACACACTCCCTCACACACACACACTCTCACTCACACACACACACTCTCCCTCACACACACACACTCCCTCACACACACACACTCTGCCTCACACACACACTCTCCCTCACACACACACACTCTCCCTCACACACACACACACTCCCTCACACACACACACTCTCACTCACACACACACACTCTCCCTCACACACACACTCTCCCTCACACACACACACTCCCTCACACACACACACTCTCACTCACACACACACACTCTCCCTCACACACACACTCTCCCTCACACACACACATTCTCCCTCACACACACGCTCTCCCTCACACACACGCTCTCCCTCACACACACACTCTCCCTCACACACACTCTCTCCCTCACACACAGGCTCTCACTTGCACACACACTCTGCCTCACACACACACTCTCCCTCACACACACACTCTCCCTCACACACACTCTCCCTCACACACACACTCTCCCTCACACACACACTCTCCCTCACACACACACTCTCCCTCACACACACACGCTCCCTCACACACTCGCTCTCCATCACACACACACTCTCCCTCACACACACACTCTCCCTCACACACACTCTCTCCCTCACACACAAACTCTGCCTCACACACACGCTCTCCCTCACACACACACTCTCCCTCACACACACACTCTCCCTCACACACACACTCTCCCTCACACACACACTCTCCCTCACACACACACTCTCCCTCACACACACACTCTCCCTCACACACACACTCTCCCTCACACACACACTCTCCCTCACACACACACTCTCCCTCACACACACACTCTCCCTCACACACACACTCTCCCTCACACACACACTCTCCCTCACACACACACTCTGCCTCACACACACGCTCTCCCTCACACACACACTCTCCCTCACACACACACTCTCCCTCACACACACGCTCTCCCTCACACACACACTCTGCCTCACACACACGCTCTCCCTCACACACACACTCTCCCTCACACACACACTCTCCCTCACACACACGCTCTCCCTCACACACACACTCTCCCTCACACACACACTCTCCGTCACACATACTCTCCCTCACACTCACACCCTCCCTCACACACACACTCTCCCTCACACACACACGCTCCCTCACACACACACTCTCCCTCACACACACACTCTGCCTCACACACACACTCTCCCTCACACACACACTCTAAGTCACACACACTCTGCCTCACACACACACTCTCCCTCACACACACACTCTCCCTCACACACACACTCTGCCTCACACACACACTCTCCCTCACACACACACTCTCCCTCACACACACACTCTGCCTCACACACACACTCTCCCTCACACACACACTCTCCCTCACACACACACTCTCCCTCACACACTCTGCCTCACACACACTCTCTCCCTCACACACACACCCTCCCTCACACACACACCCTCCCTCACACACACTCTCTCCCTCACACACACACTCTCCCTCACACACACACTCTCCCTCACACACTCTGCCTCACACACACTCTCCCTCACACACACACTCTGCCTCACACACACTCTCTCCCTCACACACACACCCTCCCTCACACACACTCTCTCCCTCACACACAACACACACACTCTCCCTCACACTCACACACTCCCTCACACACACTCTCTCCCTCACACACACACTCTCCCTCACACACACTCTCTCCCTCACACACACGCTCTCCCTCACACACACACTCTCCCTCACACACGCACTCTGCCTCACACACACTCTCTCCCTCACACACACACTCTCCCTCACACACACGCTCTCCCTCACACACACACTCCCTCACACACACACTCCCCTCACACACACACTCTCCTCACACACACACTCTCCTCACACACACACTCTCCCTCACACACACACTCTGCCTCACACACACACTCTCCCTCACACACACACTCTCCTCACACACACACTCTCCCTCACACACACACTCTCCCTCACACACACACTCTCCCTCACACACACACTCTCCCTCACACACACACTCTCCCTCACACACACACTCTCCCTCACACACACACTCTCCCTCACACACACACTCTCCTCACACACACACTCTCCCTCACACACACACTCTCCCTCACACACACACTCTGCCTCACACACACGCTCTCCCTCACACACACACTCTGCCTCACACACACACTCTCCCTCACACACACACTCTGCCTCACACACACACTCTCCCTCACACACACACTCTCCCTCACACACACACTCTCCCTCACACACACACTCTGCCTCACACACACACTCTCCCTCACACACAAACTCTGCCTCACACACACACTCTGCCTCACACACACACTCTCCCTCACACACACACTCTGCCTCACACACACGCTCTCCCTCACACACACACTCTGCCTCACACACACACTCTCCCTCACACACACACTCTTCCTCACACACACGCTCTCCCTCACACACACACTCTCCCACACACACACGCTCTCCCTCACACACACACACACAAGCTCTCCCTCACACACACTCTCTCCCTCACACACACACTCTCCCTCACACACACGCTCTCCCTCACACACACGCTCTCCCTCACACACACTCTCTCCCTCACACACACGCTCTTCCTCACACACACGCTCTCCCTCACACACACACTCTGGCTCACACACACACTCTCCCTCACAAACACGCTCTCCCTCACACACACACTCTCCCTCACACACACACTCTCCCTCACACACACACTCTCCCTCACACACACTCTCTCCCTCACACACACACTCTCCTCACACACACTCTCCCTCACACACACACTCTCCCTCACACACACTCTCTCCCTCACACACACACTCTCCCTCACACACACTCTCCCTCACACACACACTTTCCCTCACACACACACTCTCCCTCACACACACTCTCTCCCTCACACACACACTCTCCCTCACACACACACTCTCCCTCACACACACTCTCTCCCTCACACACACACTCTCCCTCACACACACACACACACGCTCTCCCTCACACACACTCTCTCCCTCACACACACACTCTCCCTCACACACACGCTCTCCCTCACACACACGCTCTCCCTCACACACACTCTCTCCCTCACACACACGCTCTTCCTCACACACACGCTCTCCCTCACACACACACTCTCCCTCACACACACACTCTGCCTCACACACACACTCTCCCTCACACACACTCTCCCTCACACACACACTCTCCCTCACACACACACTCTCCCTCACACACACACTCTCCCTCACACACACTCTCTCCCTCACACACACACTCTCCCTCACACACACTCTCCCTCACACACACACTCTCCCTCACACACACTCTCTCCCTCACACACACACTCTCCCTCACACACACTCTCCCTCACACACACACTCTCCCTCACACACACACTCTCCCTCACACACACACTCTCCCTCACACACACACTCTCCCTCACACACACACTCTCCCTCACACACACACTCTCCCTCACACACACTCTCTCCCTCACACACACACTCTCCCTCACACACACACTCTCCCTCACACACACTCTCTCCCTCACACACACGCTCTTCCTCACACACACGCTCTCCCTCACACACACACTCTCCCTCACACACACACTCTGCCTCACACACACACTCTGCCTCACACACACTCTCCCTCACACACACACTCTCCCTCACACACACACTCTCCCTCACACACACACTCTCCCTCACACACACTCTCTCCCTCACACACACACTCTCCCTCACACACACTCTCTCCCTCACACACACACTCTCCCTCACACACACTCTCTCCCTCACACACACACTCTCCCTCACACACACTCTCTCCCTCACACACAAACTCTGCCTCACACACACGCTCTCCCTCACACACACACTCTCCCTCACACACACACTCTCCCTCACACACACGCTCTCCCTCACACACACACTCTCCCTCACACACACACTCTGCCTCACACACACACTCTCCCTCACACACACTCTCCCTCACACACACACTCTCCCTCACACACACACTCTCCCTCACACACACACTCTGCCTCACACACACGCTCTCCCTCACACACACACTCTCCCTCACACACACACTCTCCCTCACACACACACTCTCCCTCACACACACACTCTCCCTCACACACACTCTGCCTCACACACACACTCTCCCTCACACACACTCTCTCCCTCACACACACACTCTCCCTCACACACACACTCTCCCTCACACACACACTCTCCCTCACACACACACTCTCCCTCAGACACACACTCTCCCTCAGACACACACTCTCCCTCACACACAAACTCTCCCTCACACACACACTCTCCCTCACACACACTCTCCCTCACACACACACTCTCCCTCACACACATACTCTCCCTCACAAACACACTCTCCCTCACACACACACTCTCCCTCACACACACACGCTCCCTCACACACTCGCTCTCCGTCACACACACACTCTCCCTCACACACACACTCTCCCTCACACACACTCTCTCCCTCACACACACACACTCCCTCACACACACACTCTCCCTCACACACAAACTCTGCCTCACACACACACTCTCCCTCACACACACACTCTCCCTCACACACACACTCTGCCTCACACACACACTCTCCCTCACACACTCTCTCTCTCACACACACTCTCCTTCAAACACACTCTCTCCCTCTCTCCCTCACACACACACTCTCCCTCACACACACACTCTCCCTCACACACACACTCTCCCTCAGACACACACTCTCCCTCACACACACACTCTCCCTCACACACACACTCTCCCTCACACACACTCTGCCTCACACACACACTCTCCCTCACACACACACTCTCCCTCACACACATTCTGCCTCACACACACACTCTCCCTCACACACACACACTCTCCCTCACACACACTCTCCCTCACACACACTCTCCCTCACACACACACTCTCCCTCACAAACACACTCTCCCTCACACACACTCTGCCTCACACACACACTCTCCCTCACAAACACACTCTCCCTCACACACACTCTGCCTCACACACACACTCTCCCTCACACACACACACTCCCTCACACACACACTCTCCCTCACACACACACTCTGCCTCACACACACACTCTCCCTCACACACACACTCTCCCTCACACACACTCTGCCTCACACACACACACTCCCTCACACACACACACTCTGCCTCACACACACACACTCCCTCACACACACACACACTCCCTCACACACACACACTCTCACTCACACACACACACTCTCCCTCACACACACTCTCTCCCTCACACACAGGCTCTCACTTGCACACACACTCTGCCTCACACACACACTCTCCCTCACACACACACTCTCCCTCACACACACTCTCCCTCACACACACACTCTCCCTCACACACACACTCTCCCTCACACACACACTCTCCCTCACACACACACGCTCCCTCACACACACACACACACGCTCTCCCTCACACACAAACTCTCCCTCACACACACACTCTCCCTCACACACACTCTCCCTCACACACACACTCTCCCTCACACACACACTCACCCTCACACACACTCTCTCCCTCACACACACGCTCTTCCTCACACACACACTCTCCCTCACACACACACTCACCCTCACACACACTCTCTCCCTCACACACACGCTCTTCCTCACACACACACTCTCCCTCACACACACACTCTCCCTCACACACACACTCTCCCTCACACACACACTCACCCTCACACACACTCTCTCCCTCACACACACGCTCTTCCTCACACACACACTCTCCCTCACACACAAACTCTGCCTCACACACACACTCTCCCTCACACACACACTCTCCCTCACACGCACACTCTCCCTCACACACAAACTCTGCCTCACACACACACTCTGCCTCACACACACACTCTCCCTCACACACACGCTCTCCCTCACACACACACTCTCCCTCACACACACACTCTCCCTCACACACACTCTCTCCCTCACACACACGCACTTCCTCACACACACGCTCTCCCTCACACACCCTCACACACACACACACACGCTCTCCCTCACACACACACTCTCCCACACACACACACTCTCCCTCACACACACGCACTTCCTCACACACACGCTCTCCCTCACACACACACTCTCCCACACACACACACTCTCCCACACACACACGCTCTCCCTCACACACACACACACACACTCTCCCTCACACACACACTCTCCCTCACACACACTCTGCCTCACACACACTCTCTCCCTCACACACACACTCTCCCTCACAAACACTCTCCCTCACACACACACTCTCCCTCACACACACACTCTCCCTCACACACACGCTCTCCCTCACACACACACTCTCCCTCACACACACACTCTCCCTCACACACACACTCTCCCTCACACACACACTCTGCCTCACACACACACTCTCCCTCACATACTCTCTCCCTCACACACACACTCTCCCTCACACACACACTCTCCCTCACACACACACTCTCCCTCACACACACACTCTCCCTCACACACACGCTCTCCCTCACACACACACTCTGCCTCACACACACGCTCTCCCTCACACACACACTCTCCCTCACACACACACTCTCCCTCACACACACGCTCTCCCTCACACACACACTCTCCCTCACACACACACTCTCCGTCACACACACTCTGCCTCACACACACGCTCTCCCTCACACACACGCTCTCCCTCACACACACACTCTCCCTCACACACACACTCTGCCTCACACACACACGCTCCCTCACACACACACTCTCCCTCACACACACACTCTGTCTCACACACACACTCTCCCTCACACACACACTCTCCCTCACACACACACTCTGCCTCACACATACACTCTCCCTCACACACACACTCTCCCTCACACACACACTCTCCCTCACACACAAAATCTGCCTCACACACACACTCTGCCTCACACACACACTCTCCCTCACACACACACTCTGCCTCACACATACACTCTCCCTCACACACACACTCTCCCTCACACACACACTCTCCCTCACACACACACTCTCCCTCACACACAAACTCTGCCTCACTCACACACTCTCCCTCACACACACACTCTCCCTCACACACACACTCTCCCTCACACACAAACTCTGCCTCACTCACACACTCTCCCTCACACACACACTCTGCCTCACACACACACTCTGCCTCACACACACACTCTCCCTCACACACACACTCTCCCTCACACACACACTCTCCCTCACACACACACTCTCCCTCACACACAAACTCTGCCTCACTCACACACTCTCCCTCACACACAAACTCTGCCTCACACACACACTCTGCCTCACACACACACTCTCCCTCACACACACACTCTGCCTCACACACACACTCTGCCTCACACACACACTCTCCCTCACACACACGCACTCCCTCACACACACACTCTCCCTCACACACACACTCTCCTTCACACACACTCTCTCCCTCACACACACACTCTCCCTCACACACACACTTCCCTCACACACACACACACACGCTCTCCCTCACACACAAACTCTCCCTCACACACACACTCTCCCTCACACACAAACTCTCCCTCACACACACACTCTCCCTCACACACACACTCTCCCTCACACACACACTCTGCCTCACACACACACTCTGCCTCACACACACACTCTCCCTCACACACACGCACTCCCTCACACACACACTCTCCCTCACACACACACTCTCCCTCACACACACGCACTCCCTCACACACACACTTCCCTCACACACACACATACACGCTCTCCCTCACACACAAACTCTCCCTCACACACACACTCTGCCTCACACACACACTCTCCCTCACACACACACTCTCCCTCACACACACACTCTCCCTCACACACACGCTCTCCCTCACACACACACTCTCCCTCACACACACACTCTGCCTCACACACACACGCTCCCTCACACACACACTCTCCCTCACACACACACTCTCCCTCACACACACACTCTCCCTCACACACACACCCTGCCTCACACACACTCTCCCTCACACACACTCTGCCTCACACACACACTCTCCCTCACACACACTCTGCCTCACACACACACTCTCCCTCACACACACACTCTCCCTCACACACACTCTGCCTCACACACACACTCTCCCTCACAAACAGTCTCCCTCACACACACACTCTCCCTCACACACACACACTCTCCCTCACACACACGCTCTCCCTCACACACACACTCTCCCTCACACACACACTCTCCCTCACACACACACTCTCCCTCACACACACACTCTCCCTCACACACACACTCTGCCTCACACACACACTCTCCCTCACACACTCTCTCCCTCACACACACACTCTGCCTCACACACACACTCTCCCTCACACACACACTCTCCCTCACACACACACTCTGCCTCACACACACACTCTCCCTCACACACTCTCTCCCTCACACACACACTCTGCCTCACACACACACTCTCCCTCACACACACACTCTCCCTCACACACACACTCTCCCTCACACACACGCTCTCCCTCACACACACACTCTGCCTCACACACACGCTCTCCCTCACACACACACTCTCCCTCACACACACACTCTCCCTCACACACACACTCTCCCTCACACACACGCTCTCCCTCACACACACACTCTCCCTCACACACACACTCTCCGTCACACACACTCTGCCTCACACACACGCTCTCCCTCACACACACGCTCTCCCTCACACACACACTCTCCCTCACACACACACTCTGCCTCACACACACACGCTCCCTCACACACACACTCTCCCTCACACACACACTCTGTCTCACACACACACTCTCCCTCACACACACACTCTCCCTCACACACACACTCTGCCTCACACATACACTCTCCCTCACACACACACTCTCCCTCACACACACACTCTCCCTCACACACAAAATCTGCCTCACACACACACTCTGCCTCACACACACACTCTCCCTCACACACACACTCTGCCTCACACATACACTCTCCCTCACACACACACTCTCCCTCACACACACACTCTCCCTCACACACACACTCTCCCTCACACACAAACTCTGCCTCACTCACACACTCTCCCTCACACACACACTCTCCCTCACACACACACTCTCCCTCACACACAAACTCTGCCTCACTCACACACTCTCCCTCACACACACACTCTGCCTCACACACACACTCTGCCTCACACACACACTCTCCCTCACACACACACTCTGCCTCACACACACACTCTGCCTCACACACACACTCTCCCTCACACACACACTCTGCCTCACACACACACTCTGCCTCACACACACACTCTCCCTCACACACACGCACTCCCTCACACACACACTCTCCCTCACACACACACTCTCCTTCACACACACTCTCTCCCTCACACACACACTCTCCCTCACACACACACTTCCCTCACACACACACACACACGCTCTCCCTCACACACAAACTCTCCCTCACACACACACTCTCCCTCACACACAAACTCTCCCTCACACACACACTCTCCCTCACACACACACTCTCCCTCACACACACACTCTGCCTCACACACACACTCTGCCTCACACACACACTCTCCCTCACACACACGCACTCCCTCACACACACACTCTCCCTCACACACACGCTCTCCCTCACACACACACTCTCCCTCACACACACGCTCTCCCTCACACACACACTCTCCCTCACACACACACTCTGCCTCACACACACACGCTCCCTCACACACACACTCTCCCTCACACACACACTCTCCCTCACACACACACTCTCCCTCACACACACACCCTGCCTCACACACACACTCTCCCTCACACACACTCTGCCTCACACACACACTCTCCCTCACACACACTCTGCCTCACACACACACTCTCCCTCACACACACACTCTCCCTCACACACAAAATCTGCCTCACACACACACTCTGCCTCACACACACACTCTCCCTCACACACAAAATCTGCCTCACACACACACTCTGCCTCACACACACACTCTCCCTCACACACACACTCTCCCTCACACACACACTCTCCCTCACACACAAACTCTGCCTCACACACACACTCTCCCTCACACACAAACTCTGCCTCACACACACACTCTGCCTCACACACACACTCTCCCTCACACACACGCTCTCCCTCACACACACACTCTCCCTCACAAACACTCTCCCTCACACACACACTCTCCCTCACACACACACTCTCCCTCACACACACGCACTCCCTCACACACACACTTCCCTCACACACACACATACACGCTCTCCCTCACACACACACTCTGCCTCACACACACACTCTCCCTCACACACACACTCTCCCTCACACACACACTCTCCCTCACACACACGCTCTCCCTCACACACACACTCTCCCTCACACACACACTCTGCCTCACACACACACGCTCCCTCACACACACACTCTCCCTCACACACACACTCTCCCTCACACACACACTCTCCCTCACACACACACCCTGCCTCACACACACACTCTCCCTCACACACACTCTGCCTCACACACACACTCTCCCTCACACACACTCTGCCTCACACACACACTCTCCCTGACACACACACTCTCCCTCACACACACTCTGCCTCACACACACACTCTCCCTCACAAACACTCTCCCTCACACACACACTCTCCCTCACACACACACTCTCCCTCACACACACGCTCTCCTTCACACACACACTCTCCCTCACACACACACTCTCCCTCACACACACACTCTCCCTCACACACACACTCTCCCTCACACACACACTCTGCCTCACACACACACTCTCCCTCACACACTCTCTCCCTCACACACACACTCTGCCTCACACACACACTCTCCCTCACACACACACTCTCCCTCACACACACACTCTGCCTCACACACACACTCTCCCTCACACACTCTCTCCCTCACACACACACTCTGCCTCACACACACACTCTCCCTCACACACACACTCTCCCTCACACACACACTCTCCCTCACACACACACACACACGCTCTCCCTCACACACAAACTCTCCCTCACACACACACTCTCCCTCACACACAAACTCTCCCTCACACACACACTCTCCCTCACACACACACTCTCCCTCACACACACACTCTGCCTCACACACACACTCTGCCTCACACACACACTCTCCCTCACACACACGCACTCCCTCACACACACACTCTCCCTCACACACACACTCTCCCTCACACACACGCACTCCCTCACACACACACTTCCCTCACACACACACATACACGCTCTCCCTCACACACAAACTCTCCCTCACACACACACTCTGCCTCACACACACACTCTCCCTCACACACACGCTCTCCCTCACACACACACTCTCCCTCACACACACGCTCTCCCTCACACACACACTCTCCCTCACACACACACTCTGCCTCACACACACACGCTCCCTCACACACACACTCTCCCTCACACACACACTCTCCCTCACACACACACTCTCCCTCACACACACACCCTGCCTCACACACACACTCTCCCTCACACACACTCTGCCTCACACACACACTCTCCCTCACACACACTCTGCCTCACACACACACTCTCCCTCACACACACACTCTCCCTCACACACAAAATCTGCCTCACACACACACTCTGCCTCACACACACACTCTCCCTCACACACAAAATCTGCCTCACACACACACTCTGCCTCACACACACACTCTCCCTCACACACACACTCTCCCTCACACACACACTCTCCCTCACACACAAACTCTGCCTCACACACACACTCTCCCTCACACACAAACTCTGCCTCACACACACACTCTGCCTCACACACACACTCTCCCTCACACACACGCTCTCCCTCACACACACACTCTCCCTCACACACACTCTCTCCCTCACACACACGCTCTTCCTCACACACACACTCTCCCTCACACACAAACTCTGCCTCACAC
>NW_027251224.1:0-58494 GCF_044704955.1 Pristiophorus japonicus | reverse complement strand
AGAGAGTGCGGGGGGCGAGAGACGGAGAGAAAGAGGGGGGAGCGAACGATGGAGAGAACGAGGGAGCGAGAGACGGAGGGAGTGAGAGAGAGGGAGCGAGAGACGGAGAGAGAGAGAGGGGGAGCGAGAGAGGGAGAGAGAGAGGGGCAGCGAGAGACGTAGAGAGCGAGGGGAGGGGCGAGAGACGGGGAGAGAGAGGGGGAGCGAGAGTGGGAACGAGAGGCGGAGAGAGAGAGAGGGTGAGTGAGAGATGGAGAGAGACGGGGAGAGAGAGATGGAGAGAGAGCGAGAGGGGCAGCGAGAGACGGAGAGAGCGAGGGGGGGGCGAGAGATGGGGAGAGAGGGGGGAGCGAGAGATAGAGGGGGAGCGAGAGACGGAGAGAGAGGCAGAGAGAGAGAGAGGGGGAGCGAGAGACGGAGAGAGAGGCAGAGAGAGAGAGAGGGGGAGCGAGAGACGGAGAGAGAGAGGGGGGGAGGAGAGAGGAGGAGCGAGAGACGGAGAGAGAGGGGGGTGCGAGAGACGGAGAGAGAGAGGGGGAGCGAGAGACGGAGAGAGAGAGGGAGGGAGAGACGGAGAGAGAGAGGGAGGGAGCGAGAGACAGAGAGAGAGAGGGGGAAGCGAGAGACGGAGAGAGAGAGAGAGAGAGGGGGAGCGAGAGACGGAGAGAGAGGGGGGAGCGAGAGACGGAGAGAGAGAAGGGGAGCGAGAGACGGAGAGAGAGAAGGGGAGCGAGAGACGGAGAGAGAGGGGGAGCGAGAGACAGAGAGAGAGGCTGAGAGAGCGAGTGGGAGCGAGAGACAGAGAGAGAGAGAGAGAGAGAGGGGGAGCGAGAGACGGAGAGAGAGGCTGAGAGAGAGAGGTGGAGTGAGAGACGGAGAGAGAGAGAGAGAGATAGAGGGGGAGCGAGAGACGGAGAGCGAGAGACGGAGAGAGAGACGGGGGGAGCCAGAGACGGAGAGAGAGAGAGGGGGAGTGAGAGAGATGGAGAGAGAGAGAGGGAGCGAGAGATGGAGAGATAGAGAGGGGGAGCGAGAGACGGAGAGAGAGAGGGGGAGTGAGAGACGGAGAGAGAGAGGGGGAGCGAGAGACGGAGAGAGACAGGGGGAGCGAGAGATGGAGAGAGACAGGGGGAGCGAGAGATGGAGAGAGAGAGGAAGTGAGAGATGGAGAGAGAGAGGGGGAGCGAGAGACAGAGAGAGAGAGGGAGCGAGAGGCGGAGAGAGAGGGGGAGCGAGAGACGGAGAGAGAGAGGGGGAGCGAGAGACGGAGAGAGACAGGGGGAGCGAGAGATGGAGAGAGACAGGGGGAGCGAGAGATGGGAGAGAGAGAGGGAGTGAGAGATGGAGAGAGAGAGGGGGAGCGAGAGACAGAGAGAGAGAGGAAGCGAGAGGCGGAGAGAGAGGGGCAGCGACAGACGGAGAGAGAGAGCGGGTGAGCGAGAGACGAAGAGAGTGAGGGGGGAGAGAGAGGCAGAAAGAGAGAGGGGGAGCTAGAGAGAGAGAGAGGGGAGCGAGAGACGGAGAGAGGGAGCGAGAGAAGGAGATAGAGAGTGGGAGCGAGTGACGCAGAGAGAGAGGGGGAGCGGGAGACGGAGAGGGAGACGGAGAGAGAGAGGGGGGGAGGGAGAGATGGAGAGAGTGAGGGGGGAGCGAGAGACGCAGTGAGAGAGGGGGAGTGGGAGACGGAGAGAGAAAGGTGGAGCGAGAGACGGGGAGAGAGAGAGAGGGAGCGAGAGATGGAGAGAGAGGGGGAGGGGGGAGCGGGAGACGGAGAGAGAGAGGGGGAGCGAGAGACGGAGAGAGAGAGAGAGCGGGGCGGAGCGAGAGACGGAGAGAGACGGGGAGCGAGAGATGGAGACAGAGAGGGGGAGTGAGAGGCGGAGCGAGAGAGGGGGAGCGAGAGAGAGCGAGAGAGGGAGAGAGAGAGGGGGACCGAGAGAGTGTGTGCGGGAGACGGAGAGAGAGAGGGGGAGCGAGAGAGCGGCGGTCAGCGAGAGACGGAGAGAGAGAGAAGGGGAACGAGAGACGTAGAGAGAGAGAGGGGGAGGAGTGAGGGGGTGTGAGAGATGGAGAGAGAGAGGAGGGGAGAGAGAGGGTCAGCGAGAGACGGAGAGAGAGAGGGGTTGCGAGAGACATAGAGAGAGGGAGGGAGCAAGAGATGCAGAGAGAGAGGGGGAGCGAGAGATGGACAGAGAGAGAGGCGGAGATAGAGATAGAGAGGGAGGGAGAGAGAGAAAAATTGCGAGGGAGGGAAGGAGAGAGAGAGGGCGAGCGAGAGACAGAGAGAGAGGGGGGGAGCGAGAGAGAGGGGGAGCGGGAGGGGGAGCGAGAGAGGGAACGAGAGACGGAGAGAGAGAGGGGGAGCGAGAGAGGGAACGAGAGACGGAGAGAGAGAGAGGGGGAGCGAGAGAGCGGGGGAGCGAGAGACGGAGAGAGAGAGCAGGGAAGCGAGAGACGGAGAGAGAGAGAGGGGGAGCGAGAGAGCGGGGAGCGAGAGACGGAGAGAGAGAGCAGGGGAGCGAGAGACGGAGAGAGAGAGGGAGCGAGATACGCAGAGAGAGAGAGGGGGAGCGAGAGACGGTGAAAGAGGGGGGTAGCAAGAGAGGGAGTGAGCGAGAGACGGAGAGAGAGAGGGGGAGCGAGAGATGGAGAGAGAGAGAGAGGGAGAGAGCGAGGGGGAGAGAGAGAGGGGGAGCGAGAGACGGAGAGAGAGAGAGAGGTAGCGAGAGACGGGGAGAGAGAGAGGGGGAGCGAGAGACGGAGAGAGAGAGGGAGCGAGATACGCAGAGAAAGAGTGGGGGAGTGAGAGACGGTGAAAGAGGGGGTAGCAAGAGAGGGAGAGAGAGAGGGGGAGCGAGAGACGGAGAGAGAGAAAGGGAGCGAGATACGGAGAGAGAGAGAGAGAGAGGGAGAGCGCGAGGGGGAGAGAGAGAGGGGGGGAGTGAGAGACGGAGAGGGGGAGCGAGAGACGGAGAGAGAGAGAGGGGAACGAGAGATGGAGAGAGAGAGAGGGGGAGAGAGAGTGGGAGTGAAAGACGGAGAGAGAGAGAGGGAGAGAGAGAGAGGGAGCGAGAGACGGAGAGAGAGGGGGAGCGAGAGACGGAGAGAGAGAGAGGGAGCGAGAGACGGAGAGAGAGAGTGGGAGCGAGAGACGGAGAGAGAGAGGGGGAGCGAGAGACGGAGAGAAAGAGGGGGAAGCGAGAGACGGAGAGAGAGAGGGAGCGAGAAACGGGGGAGAGAGAGAGAGAGGGGGAGCGAGAGACGGAGAGAGAGAGAGGGAGCGAGAGACGGAGAGATGGAGGGGGAGCGAGAGACGGAGAGAGAGAGAGGGAGCGAGAGACGGAGAGAGAGGGGGAGCGAGAGACGGAGAGAGAGAGAGGGAGCGAGAGACGGAGAGAGAGAGTGGGAGCGAGAGACGGAGAGAGAGAGGGGGAGCGAGAGACGGAGAGAAAGAGGGGGAAGCGAGAGACGGAGAGAGAGAGGGGACGCGAGAGACGGAGAGAGAGAGGGGACACGAGAGACGGAGAGAGAGAGGGGGGCGAGAGACGGAGAGAGAGAGGGGGAGCGAGAGACGGAGAGAGAGAAGGGGAGCGAGAGACGGAGTGAGAGACAGAGAGAGAGGCAGAGAGAGAGAGAGGGGAGTGAGAGACGGAGAGGGGGAGCAGGGGAGCGAGAGATGGAGAGAGAGAGAGAGGGGGGGGCGAGAGACGGAGAGAAAGAGGGGGAGCGGAAGATGGAGAGAATGAGGGAGCGAGAGACGCAGAGAGAGAGAGAGGGTGGGAGCGAGTGACGGGAGAGAGAGGGTGGGAGCGAGTGACGGAGGGAGTGAGATAGAGGGAGCGAGAGACGGAGAGAGAGAGAGGGGGAGCGGGAGAGAGAGAGGGGGAGCGAGAGACGCAGAGATAGAGAGAGAGAGCGAGAGATGGAGCGAGGGGGGAGCGAGAGACGGAGAGAGAGAGGGGAAGCGAGAGACGCAGAGAGAGGAGAGGGAGCAGAGACGGAGAGAGAGAGAGGGAGCGAGAGACGGAGAGAGAGAGAGACGGAGCGAAAGCAGGGGAGCGAGAGACGGAGAGAGAGGGAGCGAGAGACAGAGACAGAGAGAGAGGGGGGAGAGAGAGACGGAGAGAGAGAGGGCGCGAGCGCGAGACGGGGGAGCGAGAGACGGAGAGAGAGAGGGGAGCGAGAGACGGAGAGAGAGAGGGGGAGCGAGAGACGGAGAGAGAGAGGGGGAGCGAGAGACAGAGAGAGGGAGCGAGAGGGGGAGAGAGAGAGGGGGAGAGAGAGAGGGGGAGCGAGAGAGGGGGAGCGAGAGACAGAAAGAGAGAGAGGGGGGAGCGAGAGATGGAGAGAGAGAGGGGAGCGAGAGACGGAGAGAGAGAGGGGGAGCGAGAGACGGAGAGAGAGAGTGGGAGCGAGAGGCTGAGAGAGAGAGGGGGGAGCGAGAGACGGAGAGAGAGAGGGGGGAGCGAGAGACGGAGAGAGAGAGTGGGAGCGAGAGACGGAGAGAGTGCGAGAGAGAGAGGGAGCGGAGACGGAGAGAGAGAGAGGGAGGGGGAGCGAGAGACGGAGAGAGAGAGTGGGAGCGAGAGAGAGAGAGAGATAGAGGGGGAGCGAGAGACGGAGAGAGAGGGCAGAGAGAGAGAGAGGGGGAGTGAGAGAGAGGGAGCGAGAGGATGGAGAGAGAGAGAGGAGGAGAGGGAGAGAGAAGAGAGGGGAGCGAGAGATGGAGAGAGAGAGGGAGTGAGAGATGGAAGAGAGAGAGGGAGCGAGAGACAGAGAGAGAGAGGGAGCGAGAGCGGAGAGAGAGAGGGGAGCAAGAGACGGGAGAGAGAGAGCGGGTGAGCGAGAGACGAAGAGAGTGAGGGGGGAGGGAGAGGGAGAGAGAGGGGGGAGCGAGTGACGGAGCTGAGAGGAGGGGGAGTGGGAGACGGAGAGAGAGGTGGAGCGAGAGACGAGAGGAGAGGGGGGGGAGGGAGAGATGGAGAGAGTCAGGGGGAGCGAGAGACGGAGAGAGAGGGGGGGGGGAGGGAGGAGAGAGTCAGGGGAGCGAGAGAGCCGGAGAGAGGGGAGCCGTGGAGAGAGTGGGAGAGAAGAGAGGGGGGAGGGAGAGATGGAGGAGAGGGGGAGCGAGAGACGCAGTGAGAGAGGGGGAGCGGGAGACGGAGGAGAGAGGTGGAGCGAGAGACGGAGAGAGAGGGGGAGCGAGAGACGAGAGAGAGAGAGAGAGAGAAGAGCGAGAGATGGAGCGAGGGCGGAGCGGGAGACGGAGAGAGAGAGGGGAAGCGAGAGACGCAGAGAGAGAGGGGAGAGACGGAGAGACGGAGAGGAGAGGAGCGAGAGAACGGAGAGAGAGAGACGGAGCGAAAGCAGGGGGCGAGAGACGGGAGAGCGAGGGAGCGAGAGACAGAGAGAGAGAGGGGGAGAGAGAGGGGAGTGAGAGAGAGGGAGAGAGAGAGAGAGAGAGATAGAGGGGGAGCGAGAGACGGAGAGCGACAGAGGGAGAGAGAGAGGGGGGAGCCAGAGACGGAGAGAGAGAGAGGGGGAGTGAGAGAGAGGGAGCGAGAGAGGAGAGAGAGAGAGAGGGAGCGAGAGACGGAGAGAGAGAGGGGGAGCAAGAGACGGAGAGAGAGAGGGGAGCGAGAGACGGAGAGAGAGAGGGGGAGCGAGAGATGGAGAGAGAGAGAGGGAGTGAGAGATGGAGAGAGAGAGGGGGAGCGAGAGACAGAGAGAGAGAGGGAGCGAGAGGCGGAGAGAGAGGGGGAGCGAGAGACGGAGAGAGAGAGCGGGTGAGCTAGAGACGAAGAGAGTGAGGGGGGAGGGAGAGGCAGAGAGAGAGAGGGGGAGCGAGTGACGCAGATAGAGAGGGGGAGCGGGAGACAGAGAGGGAGACGGAGAGAGAGAGGCGGGGAGGGAGAGAGGGAGCGAGAGACGGAGAGAGAGGGGGAGCGATAGAGGGGGAGCGGGAGACGGAGAGAGAGAGGGGGAGCGAGAGACGGAGAGAGAGAGAGGGAGCGAGAGACGGAGAGAGAGGTGGAGCGATCGAGGGGGAGCGGGAGACGGAGAGAGAGAGGGGAGCGAGAGACGGAGAGAGAGAGAGAGTGGGGGGGAGCGAGAGACGGAGAGAGACGGGGAGCGAGAGATGGAGACAGAGAGGGGGGAGCGAGAGACGGAGCGAGAGAGAGCGAGAGAGGGAGAGAGAGAGGGGGAGCGAGAGAGGGAGAGGGGGACTGAGAGAGGGGGAGTGGGAGACGGAGAGAGAGAGGGGGAGCGAGAGACGGAGAGAGAGAGAGAGAGCGTGGGGGAGCGAGAGACGGAGAGAGAGAGGGGGAGCGAAAGACGGAGAGGGGGGGTAGCGAGAGAGTGACCGAGCGAGAGGCGGAGAGAGAGAGAGGCGGTCAGCGAGAGACGGAGAGAGAGAGAAGGGGAACGAGAGACGTAGAGAGAGAGAGGGGGAGAGAGAGGGGGTGTGAGAGACGGAGAGAGAGAGGAGGGGAGAGAGAGGGTCAGCGAGAGACGGAGAGAGAGAGGGGTTGCGAGAGACATAGAGAGAGGGAGGGAGCGAGAGATGCAGAGAGAGAGGGGGAGCGAGAGATGGACAGAGAGAGAGGGGGAGATAGAGATAGAGAGGGAGGGAGAGAGAGAGGGAGGGAGAGAGAGAAAAAGAGCGAGGGAGGGAAGGAGAGAGAGAGGGCTAGCGAGAGACAGAGAGAGAGGTGGAGAGAGAGGGGGGGAGCGAGAGACGGAGAGAGAGAGAGGGGAAGCGGGAGGGGGAGCGAGAGAGGGAACGAGAGATGGAGAGAGAGAGGGGGAGCGAGAGAGGGAACGAGAGACGGAGAGAGAGAGAGGGGGAGCGAGAGACGGAGAGAGAGAGACGGAGAGAGAGAGAGGGAGCGAGAGCCACAGAGAGAGAGAGAGAGAGGGGGAGCAAGAGAGACGGAGGGAGAGAGAGAGAGGGAGCAAGAGAGACGGAGGGAGTGTGGAAATGTATTTTTATCTAAGCTGATACCATACGGTATTTGTGTGCCTTTTGATTAAAATGGAGTCCTGGCCCTTCCAGAACTTTCTGCATTTTAGCAGCCAGTTTGCATAAACAGCTAAACCTGCTGTGAGATGGCTGATGGTTATCAGACAGCTAGGAGACAAGTCATGCTGAGACAAGTAACCCCCCATGGTGCTCTCCTATTGTCTACACTACAGGAGTTCCATGTCACCCCACCCTTATCTTCTAGCCATTATCTCTCTTTCCTTTACCTCATCCATTTGAAGCAAACAGGTAAACTGACCAGGAAATTGGATAATCCTGACACAATACAAGACAGGTGATAGCCCATTACCTATGACTCATGGAGTAATGGCCGTTTGGCTTTCTGATAACCCTGACAAAAGGAAATATCTTGACACCATGTCAGGACCAGGATATAGTAATTAACTCTTTATCTGTATTCACTGACTGTGAGACAGAGCAATACACAGGGAGAGGCCAGAACTTGGGTTTTACTGTATAAATATCTTGTGAAGCTGTACCATTGCGGAGGTGTTCATTTAGCCCTTGACTGAGTGAAACCTACCCCTTGCGAGCAAGTAAATTAAAAGGGAAACTTCTATCGGAGCTGTAAGTGTCGGAGTCATTCTTTTCGGAGGTCGAGATTTCGACAGTTATTGGAGGTTCCACCGAGATGCATACTCTCTGTTCTGTGAGTAAAACGGATACAGGCATAGTGCCTCTCCAGTGAAAGGCTTCGGTGGCCAAACAAGGTGAGCCTTTGCTCACAAGAGGTTTCTTCACTGTTGAATCGCAGATGTAATCTGTTGTCCACAGCTGAGGTACTGCATCTACAAGACTCGGCATTTAAAAGTTAAAGGTATTTTTTTTATAACCATTTCTTTCTCAGCTCGCCAGCAGAAGAGAACAGGTTCTGGAAAAAATCTCGAGACAGCCCGGGGAAGGTTTCAGTAGGTAAGGGAGCGCTAGTCGATCGAAAAGGGTTCCAGGTTCTTATGTGATAAGATTTTTATTGTTTTTAATTCGGAAGGGGTTCTTATGTGATAAGACTATTAAAAAAAAAGAGCGCAATCGATCAAAGTTTGGGTACGGAACCTTAAGTTTTATCAGCTGTTATTAGGATAAGTTAAGGACTCGGTCTGTAGTGGCGTACAACGCAGACTGAGAATTTGTTTAGAGGTTATGATTTGTGTACTCACGGGAATATTGTTTGTTGTCCTTGTATTACTGTTGGGTGCAAGACCTTTGTGAGTCATTGCCATTAGAGAAACGGGAAGAGTCACTAGGGAGAGTTGTGATTCGGGAAAAAAACACAAGGATTGATTAAGAAAAGAAACAGTAACTGATTGATCAACTACGATTGGTTCGTGCCAACATATCTCACACACCCAGACTGAGCCCGAATTAAGAGCCTTTTCAGGCCACGTAACGGCCAGGAGAAGTGGGCGTAGAGAACTCGGTTGGCCGAAAGGATTGTGAGATCAGAAACTGTGGAAATCTTAAATCATCCAGAATAGGAGCAAGTTAAAACACCACAAAAGGCACACCAGCCTATGTCATGCTCCAGAATTGTGGTCAGTCTTCAATTGACCAAAGAAACAAAAACCAGTAAAGTGGACTAAGGGTGAAAACAGGCCATTTCCACCCGATGGTTCATTTAATTTAGAGAGAACAACGTGTCTAGAGGAATGTCTTATAAACAGAGATCCAGGTAAAAAAAAAGGAAAGTAATAGAAAAGGCCTGGGTTCCGATTCTTCAAGCCCATGTAAAATTAACAGAGGAAGTAAATCAAATGAAAAAAAAAAGAGAACCTGATAGTGACTTATGAAAAAAAAATGAAGCTAGTAAAAGAAAAAGCTTTATTGAATGGAGAGAGACTTGTGAATGTCTTGTCTTTGAATGAGAGTGCTTCTGTCTTTTTTCCTTGTGTCTGGAAACCTGTTTGGAAAAGTTGTGGAGCTGCCTGTTTGTTTTAGCTCCACCCACTTTTTCAAACAAAGTGAAGTTTTTAACCCTTCATAGTGTTGTCCTGTATGTGGGAAGTTTAAGACATTTTAAGTTAGAAGCGCAGGTGTGGATTTATTCGGATGAGAGGTTACGGAGCTAGGAAATGCACAAAGGATAGGTTTGTTGAGATATGGTCCCGTGGTTAAAAGTTGTAATGCTTTTTTTTTAAAAAGCCTTTGTGGGTCTCTCGAGGTGAGGGCTGGGGGAGTACACTCTCATTGTCCTTGGTGTAAATTCTTGGTACAAAAGCTTCTAGCTCAGTAAGAGGATTTTTTTTTTTGATAAAGAGTGACGGTACAATAATTGAATTGGGATTTTGAGATATTTCAGGTGATCTCTTGATCAACATTTTGGGTGTATTGGAAAAATCTTGGGTTTGGAAGCCTTTTAATAAGATTAGAAAACAAGTACTTTACACTCTGTGATCTGTGAATCACCATAAGCATAAATGAGAAGTCCGTGTAACACACAGATTTGTCCAGTTCAGAAGCCCACACAAATATTCTCACAATGCTTAAAGGATGTGGAATGAAGTATCCCGGAATGCTTTCCAGAATCTTAAGCAGTCCCTCACTTCAGCACCAGCCTTGGGATTACCAGATTACACTAAGCTATTCAACTTATTTGTGCATCACAAGTCGGGTTTTGCACAATCTGTTTTGACTCAGTTACATGGGGACAGGCAGCGACCGGTAGCGTATTTCAGTACCCAACTAGACCCAGTAACACGCGGACTACCAGGATGTCTTCCTTCATTGGCAGCAGCTTATTATGCGATGCAACAGGCTCAGCCAATAACTCTAAATCATCAGACCATTTTGTATATCCCACACTCTGTCGAGATTTTACTTACTAAATGTGCCACCCAACACCTAACCTCCGCAAGAACCACTAAATACGAGGTCGAACTGTTATCAAATCCGAACCTTGTCATCAAAAGATGTACTACCTTAAATCCAGCCACTCTACTCCCCACGGAAGACGACGGCGAACCCCATTCATGTGAAATGGTAACCGAATTAGTGACTAAACCACGTATCAATCTAACAGATGTACCAATGTGTAACCCTGAGCTAGTGTACTATGTTGACGGATCAGCCTTACGAAATGATAGGGGCCAACCTAGAGCGGCTTATGCAATTGTAACTCAGTTTAATGTTGTCGAAACAGCCTCTCTTCCAGACTCCTTTTCAGCCCAACAAGCCGAATTGTTTGCGTTAACTCGAGCCTGTATTCTGGCTGAAGGACACACAGTTAATATCTACACTGACTCCAGGTATGCTTTTGGGGTATCACATGACTATGGACAAATTTGGAAGATTCGCGGGTACCTGACTTCTTCAGGAACCCCTATCAAAAATGCAGAACAAGTGGAAAATCTCCTGCGAGCCATTCAATGCCCCTTAAAACTTGCCATTAACAAATGCCAAGCACATACAGGCCAGTCGAATGAGGTGGCACTTGGGAATGCCAGAGCTGATAATGCAGCTAAGTCAGCAGCTCTGTCGAAAGGGGGGATGCAGGTGTCATTGTTCCCACTAAGGAAAAATAATTGCTCAGACACACCACCCACTATTAATGACGTGCTGACCTTTCAGACACAGGCCAGTACGGAGGTGGAGACAGACCCACCACCCACTATTAATGACGTGCTGACCTTTCAGACACAGGCCAGTACGGAGGAGGAGACAGACACACCACCCACTATTAATGATGTGCTGACCTTTCAGACACAGACCAGTACGGAGGAGGAGACAGACCCACCACCCACTATTAATGATATACTGACCTTTCAGACACAGGCCAGTACGGAGGAGGAGACAGACACACCACCCACTATTAATGATGTGCTGGCCTTTCAGACACAGGCCAGTACGGAGGAGGAGACAGACACACCACCCACTATTAATGATGTGCTGACCTTTCAGACACAGACCAGTACGGAGGAGGAGACAGACCCACCACCCACTATTAATGACGTGCTGACCTTTCAGACACAGACCAGTACGGAGGAGGAGACAGACCCACCACCCACTATTAATGATGTGCTGACCTTTCAGACACAGGCCAGTACGGAGGAGGAGACAGACCCACCACCCACTATTAATGACGTGCTGACCTTTCAGACACAGGCCAGTACGGAGGAGGAGGTGGAGACAGACACACCACCCACTATTAATGACGTGCTGGCCTTTCAGACACAGGCCAGTACGGAGGAGGTGGTGACCTGGACGGAGGATCAATGTTATAAAAATCCAGAAGGAATATGGGTTCACCATGACGGCCGCGTGGTGGCCCCTAGATCCTTACTTCCATGGATTGCCCGATGTGTTCATACATTCACACATGCAGGCAAAGGGGGATTGGCAGATTATATTTTGGCAACTTGGTATGCACCAGGTATTTCGGCAATTGCAAAACAAATCTGTGAAAATTGTGTTACCTGTCAGACAATGAATCCGGGTAAGACGGAAAAAGTAGAATCTGCCTCCCACCCAAATCCAGTCGGGCCTTTTGTACATTTACAAATGGATTTTATTGAATTACCTATGTGTATGGGATTCAAGTATATATTAGTTATTGTAGATGTGTTCTCTAGATGGATTGAAGCCTTTCCATGTAAAAAGGCCGATGCCACTACTGTTGCTAAATGTTTGTTAAAAGAAATTGTACCGCGCTTCGGAATCCCTGCTAAGCTTTCTAGTGATAACGGGTCACATTTCACGGGAAATGTTATAAGAGAAATGTGTAAAGCTTTACAGATTAATCAACGTTTTCATTGCAGTTATCATCCACAATCAGCTGGACTTGTTGAAAGATATAATGGAATGCTTAAAGATAAGCTGGCAAAACTCTGCAATGACACTGGACTGAAATGGACAGAACTGCTGCCCTTAGCTTTGATGGTAATGCGATCTGCAACCAACAGAACAACAGGCTTGTCACCACATGAGATAGTTATGGGACGTCCCCAACGACTATCTTTTACAGCACCATTTACTGCAAAACAGATGGACATCCACAAAATGGAGGAAAATATGTTGAATTATTGTATTGCACTATCCAAATGTATTTCCAGCTTTCATTCACAGGTAAAGGAAGCCCAAGTCAAGCCAGCGGAAGGGAAGTGTCATAACCTGGAGCCAGGGGAATTCGTTTACATCAAGATTTTTAAAAGGAAAAGCAGTCTACAGCCAAGATTCGAAGGACCATACCAGGTCCTGCTGGCGACCAATACTGCAATCAAGGTAAAGGAAAGACCAACATGGATCCACGCATCCCATTGCAAACGGGCACCCGACCAGGAGGAAGGGACGAAGGAATCAGAGGAACAGAAAAAGGAAGACTGAATAAAGAACTGTATGGACTATGGGGACTGATGGTGCTGGGCTTGACAGGGTTTTACTTCACATTATTGATTACACCAGGGGTACAGACCCACCACCGAAGGGAATTGCACGTAAACGTATTTATGGCACTGAGTCATAGGTATGCTCAAGAAAGAAACTTGTCGAGTTGTTGGATATGTTCCCATGTACCTGTCCACTCCAGGGGGGTATTCCCCTGAGATCTGTCCCCTTTAACGAATCAGAAATGGTAGAATGGTTGACAGTGCAAAACAGGACAAAACTAACTAAGGGGCCAGAAACGAAGGAGCAAACAGAATGGAGGTCGGCAGGGTATAAACTTACAGCCTTCCAGGGATGGTACCAGCCCAATTCTGATAATAACCATCAGCCTCCCTTCCTAAGCATTACTCCCAGAATAGGAAATCCTGAAGGTATAATATGCCTAGTGAGTAATGAGACAAAAGGACCAGAAATGGGACGCAGCAAGTGTTCCCAAATGATTAAATGGCAAGCCACAACTAATCCCACTGAGAGAAAGATAGCAACCGTTGGCTGGACAACGGTCCATAACAAAGCCCCAGGTGAAGGGTGGGAAGGTGAGACCACTCGAGTAGGGACAGTGCGAAAGGACCAGGAGCTGACGTCCTATAATTGCACCTACTTTATTTGTGGCCATAAAGCCTACCCATGGTTACCAGCCAACTGGACAGGGTCCTGTTACTTCGGATATGTGGTACCCCTTATCAGATCAGTAAGGACTCTAAGGGAGGCCTATGGAAGCCACAGATTTAAACGGGATTTGACGTGGCTAAACGGAATATTCAAGGTAATGGTGCCACCCTATGGAATAGCATCGACCGAATGGCAGTTACGGGAACTGGCTAACTTAGTCGAATCAGTAGCCAACGCAACTTCCCAAGCCTTTGAAGGGATAAATGACGAAATGGTAGCTATTCGAACAGTGGCTCTCCAAAATCGTATGGCCTTAGATTATCTCCTAGCCAAGGAGGGAGGGACATGCGCATTAATAGGTGAAGAATGCTGTACATATATCCCAGATAAATCAGAAGATATCGGCAGTCTAGCTGAAAACATCAGGAAAAGGGTAATAGAGTATAAACAGACAGTTGGCCAGGACGGTATCACCTTGTGGGGTTGGGCATCAGGATGGTTGGGAGCCCTGGGGAAATCTGTGGTACAGGGTTTGATCATATTCCTGATGATAGTCTTCGCCCTGTATCTATTATTTGTCGTCATTAAGTGTTGCTGTGCCAGGGTGGGAGAAACTATGTTACCTACCGAGACCACGGCTAGAGTTATGGTCGCAACAACTGCTGAAGGCTCTTGTGTAGAAATGGAAATGGAGAGACTGTACAAGATCAGAATGGATTGAGTTGTCCTTGTGAAGGACAAAATGGGGGAATGTGGAAATGTATTTTTATCTAAGCTGATACCAAACGGTATTTGTGTGCCTTTTGATTAAAATGGAGTCCTGGCCCTTCCAGAACTTTCTGCATTTTAGCAGCCAGTTTGCATAAACAGCTAAACCTGCTGTTAGATGGCTGATGGTTATCAGACAGCTAGGAGGCAAGTCATGCTGAGACAAGTAACCCCCCCATGGTGCTCTCCTATTGTCTACACTACAGGAGTTCCATGTCACCCCACCCTTATCTTCTAGCCATTATCTCTTTCCGAGACCTCATCCATTTGAAGCAAACAGGTAAACTGACCAGGAAATTGGATAATCCTGACACAATACAAGACAGGTGATAGCCCATTACCTATGACTCATGGAGTAATGGCCGTTTGGCTTTCTGATAACCCTGACAAAAGGAAATATCTCGACACCCTGTCAGGACCAGGATATAGTAATTAACTCTTTATCTGTATTCACTGACTGTGAGACAGAGCAATACACAGGGAGAGGCCAGAACTTGGGTTTTACTGTATAAATATCTTGTGAAGCTGTACCATTGCGGAGGTGTTCATTTAGCCCTTGACTGAGTGAAACCTACCCCTTGCGAGCAAGTAAATTAAAAGGGAAACTTCTATCGGAGCTGTAAGTGTCGGAGTCATTCTTTTCTGAGGTCGAGATTTCGACAAGAGACTGAGGGAGAGAGACTGAGGGAGAGAGACGGAGGGAGGGAGACAGACGGAGGGAGAGCGACGGAGGGAGAGAGACTGAGGGAGGGGAGAGACTGAGGGAGGGAGACGGAGGGAGAGAGATTGAGGGAGAGAGACGGAGGGAGGGAGACTGAGGGAGAGAGACTGAGGGAGAGAGACGGAGGGAGAGAGACTGAGGGAGAGAGACGGAGGGAGGGAGACGGAGGGAGGGAGACGGAGGGAGAGAGACGGAGGGAGAGAGACTGAGGGAGGGGAGAGACTGAGGGAGGGAGACGGAGGGAGAGAGACTGAGGGAGGGGAGAGACTGAAGGAGAGAGACTGAGGGAGAGAGACGGAGGGAGGGAGACGGAGGGAGAGAGACTGAGGGAGGGAGACTGAGGGAGGGAGTGAGACTGAGTGAGGGAGGGAGACTGAGTGAGGGAGACTGATGGAGAGAGACTGAGGGAGGGAGACGAAGGGAGAGAGACTGAGGGGGAGAGACGGAGGGAGAGAGACGGAGGGAGAGAGACGGAGGGAGGGAGACGGAGGGGGAGAGACTGAGGGGGAGAGACTGAGGGAGAGAGACGGAGGGAGCGAGACTGAGGGAGAGAGACTGAGGGAGGGAGAGAGACTGAGTGATAGAGACTGAGGGAGGGAGACGGAGGGAGAGAGACTGAGGGAGAGAGACTGAGGGAGGGAGAGAGACGGAGGGAGAGAGACTGAGGGAGAGAGACTGAGGGAGGGAGAGAGACTGAGTGAGGGAGGGAGACGGAGGGAGAGAGACTGAGGGAGGGAGAGAGACGGAGGGAGAGATACGAAGGGAGAGAGACTGAGGGATAGAGACGGAGGGAGGGAGACGGAGGGAGGGAGACTGTGGGATAGAGACGGAGGGAGGGAGACGGAGGGAGGGAGACTGTGGGAGGGAGACGGAGGGAGGGAGACGGAGGGAGAGAGACTGAGGGAGAGAGACGGAGGGAGGGAGATGGAGAGAGAGAGACTGCGGGAGGGAGACGGAGGGAGAGAGAGTGAGGGAGGGAGACTGAGGGAGGGAGACGGAGGGAGAGAGACTGAGGGAGGGGAGAGACTGAGGGAGAGAGACAAAGGGAGGGAGAGACTGAGGGAGGGAGACGGAGGGAGAGAGACTGAGGGAGAGAGATTGAGGGAGGGAGAGACTGAAGGAGGGAGACGGAGGGAGGGAGATGGAGGGAGAGAGACGGAGGGAGAGAGACTGAGGGAGAGAGACTGAGGGAGGGGAGAGACTGAGGGAGGGAGATGGAGAGAGAGAGACTGAGGGAGAGAGACTGAGTGAGGGAGACGTAGGGAGAGAGAGTGAGGGAGAGAGACTGAGGGAGGGAGACTGAGGGAGAGAGACGGAGGGAGGGAGACGGAGGGAGAGAGACTGAGGGAGAGAGACTGAGGGAGAGAGACGGAGGGAGGGAGAGACTGAGGGAGGGAGACTGAGGGAGGGAGACGGAGGGAGGGAGACGGAGGGAGGGAGACTGTGGGAGGGAGACGGAGGGAGGGAGACGGAGGGAGAGAGACTGAGGGAGAGAGACGGAATGAGGGAGAAACTGAGGGAGAGAGACTGAGGGAGGGAGAGAGACTGAGGGAGGGAGACTGAGGGAGAGAGACTGAGGGAGGGTGACGGAGGGAGGGAGAGAGACGGAAGGAGAGAGACTGAGGGAGAGAGACTGAGGGAGGGAGAGAGACTGAGGGAGGGAGAGAGACTGAGTGAGGGAGGGAGACTGAGGGAGAGAGACTGAGGGAGAGAGACTGAGGGAGGGAGACGGAGGGAGGGAGACGGAGGGAGGGAGACTGAGGGAGGGAGAGAGACGGAGGGAGAGAGGCGGAGGGAGGGAGACTGAGGGAGAGAGACTGAGGGAGGGAGACGGAGGGAGAGAGACTGAGGGAGGGAGACTGAGGGAGAGAGACGGGCGGAGGGAGATGGAGGGAGAGAGACGGAGGGAGGGAGAGACTGAGGGAGGGAGACGGAGGGAGGGAGACGGAGGAGAGAGACACGGAGGGAGAGAGACTGAGGGAGAGAGTCGGAGGGAGGGAGAGACTGAGGAAGGGAGACGGAGGGAGAGAGACTGAGGGCGAGAGACGGAGGGAGGGAGACTGAGGGAGGGAGACTGAGGGATGGAGACTGAGGGAGGGGAGAGACGGAGGGAGGGAGAGACTGAGGGAGGGAGACGGAGGGAGGGAGACGGAGCGAGAGAGACTGAGGGAGAGAGACGGAGGGAGGGAGAGACTGAGGGAGGGAGACGGAGGGAGGGAGACGGAGGGAGAGAGACGGAGGGAGAGAGACTGAGGGAGAGAGTCGGAGGGAGGGAGAGACTGAGGAAGGGAGACGGAGGGAGAGAGACTGAGGGCGAGAGACGGAGGGAGGGAGACTGAGGGAGGGAGACTGAGGGATGGAGACTGAGGGAGGGAGACGGAGAGAGGGAGACGGAGGGAGGGAGAGAGACGGAGGGAGGGAGACTGAGGGAGGGGAGAGACTGAGGGAGGGAGACGGAGGGAGAGAGACTGAGGGAGAGAGACGGAGGGAGAGAGACGGAGGGAGACGGAGGGAGAGAGACTGAGGGAGAGAGACGGAGGGAGGGAGACAGACTGAGGGAGGGAGACGGAGGGAGAGAGACGGAGGGAGAGAGACTGAGGGAGGGGAGAGACTGAGGGAGGGAGACGGAGGGAGAGAGACGGAGGGAGGGAGACGGAGGGAGAGAGACTGAGGGAGAGAGATGGAGGGAGAGAGACGGAGGGAGGGAGACTGAGGGAGAGAGACTGAGGGAGAGAGACTGAGGGAGAGAGACGAAGGGAGGGAGACGGAGGGAGGGAGACGGAGGGAGAGAGACTGAGGGAGGGGAGAGACTGAGGGAGGGAGACGGAGGGAGAGAGACTGAGGGAGGGGAGAGACTGAGGGAGGGAGACGGAGGGAGAGAGACTGAGGGAGAGAGACTGAGGGAGAGAGACAGAGGGAGAGAGACTGAGGGAGAGAGACGGAGGGAGAGACCCTGAAGGAGAGAGACTGAGGGAGAGAGACCGAGGCAGAGAGACGGAGGGAGAGAGACTGAGGGAGAGAGACTCAGGGGGAGAGACTGAGGGAGAGAGACTGAGGGAGAGAGACTGAGGGAGAGAGACTGAGGGAGAGAGACGGAGGGAGAGAGACTGAGGGAGAGAGACTGAGGGAGAGAGACTGAGGGGGAGAGACTGAGGGAGAGAGACGGAGGGAGAGAGACGGAGGGAGGGAGAGACTGAGGGAGGGAGACGGAGGGAGGGAGACGGAGGGAGAGAGACGGAGGGAGAGAGACTGAGGGAGAGAGTCGGAGGGAGGGAGAGACTGAGGGAGGGAGACGGAGGGAGGGAGACGGAGCGAGAGAGACTGAGGGAGAGAGACGGAGGGAGGGAGAGACTGAGGGAGGGAGACGGAGGGAGGGAGACGGAGGGAGAGAGACGGAGGGAGAGAGACTGAGGGAGAGAGTCGGAGGGAGGGAGAGACTGAGGAAGGGAGACGGAGGGAGAGAGACTGAGGGCGAGAGACGGAGGGAGGGAGACTGAGGGAGGGAGACTGAGGGATGGAGACTGAGGGAGGGAGACGGAGAGAGGGAGACGGAGGGAGGGAGAGAGACGGAGGGAGGGAGACTGAGGGAGGGAGACGGAGGGAGAGAGACTGAGGGAGAGAGACGGAGGGAGAGAGACGGAGGGAGACGGAGGGAGAGAGACTGAGGGAGAGAGACGGAGGGAGGGAGACAGACTGAGGGAGGGAGACGGAGGGAGAGAGACGGAGGGAGAGAGACTGAGGGAGGGGAGAGACTGAGGGAGGGAGACGGAGGGAGAGAGACGGGAGGGAGGGAGACGGAGGGAGAGAGACTGAGGGAGAGAGACGGAGGGAGAGAGACGGAGGGAGGGAGACTGAGGGAGAGAGACTGAGGGAGAGAGACTGAGGGAGAGAGACGAAGGGAGGGAGACGGAGGGAGGGAGACGGAGGGAGAGAGACTGAGGGAGGGGAGAGACTGAGGGAGGGAGACGGAGGGAGAGAGACTGAGGGAGGGGAGAGACTGAGGGAGGGAGACGGAGGGAGAGAGACTGAGGGAGAGAGACTGAGGGAGAGAGACAGAGGGAGAGAGACTGAGGGAGAGAGACGGAGGGAGAGACCCTGAAGGAGAGAGACTGAGGGAGAGAGACCGAGGCAGAGAGACGGAGGGAGAGAGACTGAGGGAGAGAGACTCAGGGGGAGAGACTGAGGGAGAGAGACTGAGGGAGAGAGACGGAGGGAGAGAGACTGAGGGAGAGAGACGGAGGGAGAGAGACTGAGGGAGAGAGACTGAGGGAGAGAGACTGAGGGGGAGAGACTGAGGGAGAGAGACGGAGGGAGAGAGACGGAGGGAGGGAGACGGAGGGGGAGAGACTGAGGGAGGGAGACGAAGGGAGAGAGACGGAGGGAGAGAGACGGAGGGGGAGAGACTGAGGGAGGGAGACGGAGGGAGAGAGACTGAGGGAGAGAGCGGAGGGAGAGAGACAGAGGGAGCGATACTGAGGGAGGGAGAGAGACTGAGGGAGAGAGACTGAGGGAGGGAGACGGAGGGAGAGAGACTGAGGGAGGGTGACGGAGGAGGGAGGGTGACGGAGGAGGGAGAGAGACGGAGGGAGAGAGACTGAGGGAGAGAGACTGAGGGAGGGAGAGAGACTGAGTGAGGGAGGGAGACGGAGGGAGAGAGACTGAGGGAGAGAGACTGAGGGAGGGAGACGGAGGGAGAGAGACTGAGGGGGAGAGACGGAGGGAGAGAGACGGAGGGAGAGAGACGGAGGGGGAGAGACTGAGGGAGGGAGACGGAGGGAGAGAGACTTAGGGAGAGAGACAGAGGGAGAGAGACGGAGGGAGCGAGACTGAGGGACAGAGACTGAGGGAGAGAGAGAGAGACTGAGGGAGAGAGACTGAGGGAGGGAGACGGAGGGAGAGAGACTGAGGGAGAGAGACTGAGGGAGGGTGACGGAGGGAGGGAGAGAGACGGAGGGAGAGAGACTGAGGGAGAGAGACTGAGGGAGGGAGAGAGACTGAGGGAGGGAGGGAGACGGAGGGAGAGAGACTAAGGGAGAGAGACTGAGGGAGGGAGACGGAGGGAGGGAGAGACTGAGGGAGGGAGACTGAGGGAGAGAGACTGAGGGAGAGAGACGGAGGGAGAGAGACGGAGGGAGAGAGACGGAGGGAGAGAGACAGAGGGAGAGAGACGGATGGAGAGAGACGGAGGGAGAGAGACGGAGGGAGAGAGCCTGAAGGAGAGAGACTGAGGGAGAGAGACGGAGGGAGAGAGACGGAGGGAGAGAGACTGAGGGAGGGAGACTGAGGGAGAGAGACAGAGGGAGAGAGACGGAGGGAGAGAGACTGAGGGAGAGAGACTGAGCGAGGGAGACTGAGGGAGAGAGACTGAGGGAGAGAGACTGAGGGGGAGAGACGGAGGGAGAGAGACTGAGGGAGAGAGACGGAGGGAGAGAGACTGAGAGGGAGAGAAGGAGGGAGAGAGACGGAGGGGGAGAGACGGAGGGAGGGAGACTGAGGGAGAGAGAGGGAGGGAGAGAGACGGAGGGAGCGAGACTGAGGGAGAGAGACTGAGGGAGGGAGAGAGACGGAGGGAGAGAGACTGAGGGAGAGAGACTGAGTGACGGAAGGAGACGGAGGGAGAGAGTCTGAGGGAGAGAGACTGAGGGAGGGTGACGGAGGGAGGGAGAGAGACGGAGGGGAGAGAGACTGAGGGAGGGAGACGGAGGGAGAGAGTCTGAGGGAGGGTGACGGAGGGAGGGAGAGAAACGGAGGGAGAGAGACTGAGGGAGAGAGACTGAGGGAGGGAGAGAGACTGAGTGAGGGAGGGAGACGGTGGGAGAGAGACTGAGGGAGAGAGACTGAGAGAGAGAGACTGAGGGAGAGAGACGGAGGGAGGGAGACAGACTGAGGGAGGGAGACGGAGGGAGGGGAGAGACTGAGGGAGGGAGACGGAGGGAGAGAGATTGAGGGAGAGAGATGGAGGGAGGGAGACGGAGGGAGAGAGACTGAGGGAGAGAGACTGAGGGAGAGAGACGGAGGGAGAGAGATTGAGGGAGAGAGACAGAGGGGGAGAGACTGAGGGAGAGAGACTGAGGGAGGAGACTGAGGGAGAGAGACTGAGGGGGAGAGACCGAGGGAGAGAGACTGAGGGAGAGAGACTGAGGGGGAGAGACTGAGGGAGAGAGACGAAGGGAGGGAGACTGAGGGAGAGAGACGGAGGGAGAGAGACTGAGGGAGAGAGACTGAGGGGGAGAGACCGAGGGAGATAGACTGAGGGAGAGAGACTGAGGGGGAGAGACTGAGGGGGAGAGACGGAGGGAGAGAGACGGAGGGAGTGAGACGGAGGGAGAGAGATGGAGGGAGGGAGACGGAGGGGGAGAGACTGAGGGAGGGATACGGAGGGAGAGAGACTGAGGGGGAGAGACGGAGGGAGAGAGACGGAGGGAGCGAGACTGAGGGAGGGAGAGAGACTGAGGGAGGGAGAGAGACTGAGGGAGGGAGACGGAGGGAGAGAGACTGAGGAAGAGACTGAGGGAGGGTGACGGAGGGAGGGAGAGAGACGGAGGGAGAGAGACTGAGGGAGAGAGACTGAGGGAGGGAGAGAGACTGAGTGAGGGAGGGGGATGGAGGGAGAGAGACTGAGGGAGAGAGACCGAGGGAGAGAGACTGAGGGGGAGAGACTGAGGGAGAGAGACGGAGGGAGGGAGACGAAGGGAGGGAGACTGAGGGAGAGAGACGGAGGGGGAGAGACTGAGGGAGAGAGACCGAGGGAGAGAGACCGAGGGGGAGAGACCGAGGGAGAGAGACTGAGGGAGAGAGACTGAGGGGGAGAGACGGAGGGAGAGAGACGGAGGGAGTGAGACGGAGGGAGAGAGATGGAGGGAGGGAGACGGAGGGGGAGAGACTGAGGGAGGGATACGGAGGGAGGGAGACTGAGGGGGAAAGACGGAGGGAGAGAGACGGAGGGAGAGAGACGGAGGGAGCGAGACTGAGGGAGAGAGACTGAGCGAGGGAGAGAGACTGAGGGAGAGAGACTGAGGGAGGGAGACGGAGGGAGAGAGACTGAGGGAGGGTGACGGAGGGAGGGGAGAGAGACGGAGGGAGGGAGACGGAGGGAGAGAGACTGAGGGAGGGAGACTGAGGGAGAGAGACGGAGGGAGAGATACGGAGGGAGAGAGACGGAGGGAGAGAGACTGAGGGAGAGAGACTGAGGGAGAGAGACGGAGGGAGAGAGACGGAGGGAGGGAGACGGAGTGAGGGAGATGGAGGGAGAGAGACTGAGGGAGAGAGACTGAGGGAGGGGAGAGACTGAGGGAGGGTGACGGAGGGAGAGAGACTGAGGGAGAGAGACTGAGGGAGGGAGACTGAGGGATTGAGACTGAGGGAGAGTGACGGAGGGAGGGAGACGGAGGGAGAGAGACTGAGGGAGAGAGACTGAGGGAGGGGAGAGACTGAGGGAGGGAGGAGAGACTGAGGGAGGGAGACGGAGGGAGGGAGACGGAGGGAGAGAGACTGAGGGAGAGAGACGGAGGGAGGGAGAGAGACGGAGGGAGGGAGAGACTGAGCGAGGGAGACTGAGGGAGGGAGACGGAGGGAGGGAGACGGAGGGAGGGAGACTGAGGGAGAGAGACTGAGGGAGAGAGACTGAGGGAGGGAGAGAGACTGAGTGAGGGAGGGAGATGGAGGGAGAGAGACTGAGGGAGGGAGACTGAGGGAGAGACGGAGGGAGGGAGACTGAGGGAGGGAGAGAGACTGAGGGAGGGAGACTGAGGGAGAGAGACGGAGGGAGAGAGACTGAGGGAGAGAGACGTAGGGAGAGAGACTGAGCGAGAGAGACTGAGGGAGGGAGAGAGACTGAGTGAGGGAGGGAGATGGAGGGAGAGAGACTGAGGGAGGGAGACTGAGGGAGAGAGACGGAGGGAGGGAGACTGAGGGAGGGAGAGAGACTGAGGGAGGGAGACTGAGGGAGAGAGATGGAGGGAGAGAGACGGAGGGAGAGAGACTGAGGGATAGAGACGGAGGGAGGGAGACGGAGGGAGGGAGACTGTGGGAGAGAGACGGAGGGAGGGAGACGGAGGGAGAGAGACTGAGGGAGGGAGACTGAGGGAGGGAGACGGAGGGAGGGAGACGGAGGGAGAGAGACTGAGGGAGAGAGACGGAGGGAGAGAGACTGAGTGAGGGGAGAGACTGAGGGAGGGAGACGGAGGGAGAGCGACTGAGGGAGAGAGACTGAGGGAGAGAGACTGAGGGAGAGAGACGGAGGGAGAGAGACTGAGGGAGAGAGACGGAGGGAGAGAGACTGAGGGAGAGAGACGGAGGGAGAGAGACGGAGGGAGAGAGACTGAGGGAGGGAGACTGAGGGAGGGAGAGACTGAGGGAGGGAGAGACTGAGGGAGAGAGACTGAGGGAGAGAGACGGAGAGAGGGAGACGGAGGGAGGGAGACGGAGGGAGAGAGACGGAGGGAGAGAGACGGAGGGAGGGAGACGGAGGGAGGGAGACGGAGGGAGAGAGACGGAGGGAGAGAGATGGAGGGAGGGAGACGGAGGGGGAGAGACTGAGGGAGGGATACGGAGGGAGAGAGACTGAGGGGGAGAGACGGAGGGAGAGAGACGGAGGGAGAGAGACTGAGGGAGAGAGTCGGAGGGAGGGAGAGACTGAGGAAGGGAGACGGAGGGAGAGAGACTGAGGGAGGGAGACTGAGGGAGGGAGACTGAGGGATGGAGACTGAGGGAGGGAGACGGAGAGAGGGAGACGGAGGGAGGGAGAGAGACGGAGGGAGAGAGACTGAGGGAGGGGAGAGACTGAGGGAGGGAGACGGAGGGAGAGAGACTGAGGGAGAGAGACTGAGGGAGAGAGACGGAGGGAGACGGAGGGAGAGAGACTGAGGGAGAGAGACGGAGGGAGGGAGACAGACTGAGGGAGGGAGACGGAGGGAGAGAGACGGAGGGAGAGAGACTGAGGGAGGGGAGAGACTGAGGGAGGGAGACGGAGGGAGAGAGACGGAGGGAGGGAGTCGGAGGGAGAGAGACTGAGGGAGAGAGACGGAGGGAGAGAGACGGAGGGAGGGAGACTGAGGGAGAGAGACTGAGGGAGAGAGACTGAGGGAGAGAGACGAAGGGAGGGAGACGGAGGGAGGGAGACGGAGGGAGAGAGACTGAGGGAGGGGAGAGACTGAGGGGGGAGAGGAGAGGGAGAGAGACTGAGGGAGGGGAGAGACGGAGGGAGGGAGACGGAGGGAGAGAGACTGAGGGAGAGAGACGGAGGGAGAGAGACTGAGGGAGAGAGACGGAGGGAGAGACCCTGAAGGAGAGAGACTGAGGGAGAGAGACCGAGGCAGAGAGACGGAGGGAGAGAGACTGAGGGAGAGAGACTCAGGGGGAGAGACTGAGGGAGAGAGACTGAGGGAGAGAGACTGAGGGAGAGAGACTGAGGGAGAGAGACGGAGGGAGAGAGACTGAGGGAGAGAGACTGAGGGAGAGAGACTGAGGGAGAGAGACGGAGAGGGAGAGACGGAGGGAGAGAGACGGAGGGAGGGAGATGGAGGGGGAGAGACTGAGGGAGGGAGACGAAGGGAGAGAGACGGAGGGAGAGAGACGGAGGGGGAGAGACTGAGGGAGGGAGACGGAGGGAGAGAGACTGAGGGAGAGAGCGGAGGGAGAGAGACGGAGGGAGCGATACTGAGGGAGGGAGAGAGACTGAGGGAGGGAGACGGAGGGAGAGAGACTGAGGGAGGGTGACGGAGGAGGGAGGGTGACGGAGGAGGGAGAGAGACGGAGGGAGAGAGACGGAGGGAGAGAGACTGAGGGAGAGAGACTGAGGGAGGGAGACGGAGGGAGAGAGACTGAGGGGGAGAGACGGAGGGAGAGAGACGGAGGGAGAGAGACGGAGGGAGAGAGACGGAGGGAGAGAGACTGAGGGAGAGAGACTGAGGGAGGGAGAGAGACTGAGTGAGGGAGGGAGACGGAGGGAGAGAGACTGAGGGAGAGAGACTGAGGGAGGGAGACGGAGGGAGAGAGACTGAGGGGGAGAGACGGAGGGAGAGAGACGGAGGGAGAGAGACGGAGGGAGAGAGACGGAGGGGGAGAGACTGAGGGAGGGAGACGGAGGGAGAGAGACTTAGGGAGAGAGACAGAGGGAGAGAGACGGAGGGAGCGAGACTGAGGGAGAGAGACTGAGGGAGAGAGAGAGAGACTGAGGGAGAGAGACTGAGGGAGGGAGACGGAGGGAGAGAGACTGAGGGAGAGAGACTGAGGGAGGGTGACGGAGGGAGGGAGAGAGACGGAGGGCGAGAGACTGAGGGAGAGAGACTGAGGGAGGGAGAGAGACTGAGGGAGGGAGGGAGACGGAGGGAGAGAGACTAAGGGAGAGAGACTGAGGGAGGGAGACGGAGGGAGGGAGAGACTGAGGGAGGGAGACTGAGGGAGAGAGACTGAGGGAGAGAGACGGAGGGAGAGAGACGGAGGGAGAGAGACGGAGGGAGAGAGACAGAGGGAGAGAGACGGATGGAGAGAGATTGAGGGAGAGAGACTGAGGGGGAGAGACGGAGGGAGGGAGACAGACTGAGGGAGGGAGACAGAGGGAGAGAGACGGAGGGAGGGGAGAGACTGAGGGAGGGAGACGGAGGGAGAGAGATTGAGGGAGAGAGATGGAGGGAGGGAGACGGAGGGAGAGAGACTGAGGGAGAGAGACTGAGGGAGAGAGACGGAGGGAGAGAGATTGAGGGAGAGAGACAGAGGGGGAGAGACCGAGGGAGAGAGACTGAGGGAGAGAGACTGAGGGAGAGAGACTGAGGGGGAGAGACCGAGGGAGAGAGACTGAGGGAGAGAGACTGAGGGGGAGAGACTGAGGGAGAGAGACGAAGGGAGGGAGACTGAGGGAGAGAGACGGAGGGAGAGAGACTGAGGGAGAGAGACTGAGGGGGAGAGACCGAGGGAGATAGACTGAGGGAGAGAGACTGAGGGGGAGAGACTGAGGGGGAGAGACGGAGGGAGAGAGACGGAGGGAGGGAGACAGACTGAGGGAGGGAGACGGAGGGAGAGAGACGGAGGGAGGGGAGAGACTGAGGGAGGGAGACGGAGGGAGAGAGATTGAGGGAGAGAGATGGAGGGAGGGAGACGGAGGGAGAGAGACTGAGGGAGAGAGACGGAGGGAGAGAGATTGAGGGAGAGAGACAGAGGGGGAGAGACCGAGGGAGAGAGACTGAGGGAGAGAGACTGAGGGAGAGAGACTGAGGGGGAGAGACCGAGGGAGAGAGACTGAGGGAGAGAGACTGAGGGGGAGAGACTGAGGGAGAGAGACGAAGGGAGGGAGACTGAGGGAGAGAGACGGAGGGAGAGAGACTGAGGGAGAGAGACTGAGGGGGAGAGACCGAGGGAGATAGACTGAGGGAGAGACTGAGGGGGAGAGACGGAGGGAGAGAGACGGAGGGAGGGAGACGGAGGGAGAGAGACGGAGGGAGAGAGATGGAGGGAGGGAGACGGAGGGGGAGAGACTGAGGGAGGGATACGGAGGGAGAGAGACTGAGGGGGAGAGACGGAGGGAGAGAGACGGAGGGAGAGAGACTGAGGGAGAGAGTCGGAGGGAGGGAGAGACTGAGGAAGGGAGACGGAGGGAGAGAGACTGAGGGAGGGAGACTGAGGGAGGGAGACTGAGGGATGGAGACTGAGGGAGGGAGACGGAGAGAGGGAGACGGAGGGAGGGAGAGAGACGGAGGGAGAGAGACTGAGGGAGGGGAGAGACTGAGGGAGGGAGACGGAGGGAGAGAGACTGAGGGAGAGAGACTGAGGGAGAGAGACGGAGGGAGACGGAGGGAGAGAGACTGAGGGAGAGAGACGGAGGGAGGGAGACAGACTGAGGGAGGGAGACGGAGGGAGAGAGACGGAGGGAGAGAGACTGAGGGAGGGGAGAGACTGAGGGAGGGAGACGGAGGGAGAGAGACGGAGGGAGGGAGTCGGAGGGAGAGAGACTGAGGGAGAGAGACGGAGGGAGAGAGACGGAGGGAGGGAGACTGAGGGAGAGAGACTGAGGGAGAGAGACTGAGGGAGAGAGACGAAGGGAGGGAGACGGAGGGAGGGAGACGGAGGGAGAGAGACTGAGGGAGGGGAGAGACTGAGGGAGGGAGACGGAGGGAGAGAGACTGAGGGAGGGGAGAGACTGAGGGAGGGAGACGGAGGGAGAGAGACTGAGGGAGAGAGACGGAGGGAGAGAGACTGAGGGAGAGAGACGGAGGGAGAGACCCTGAAGGAGAGAGACTGAGGGAGAGAGACCGAGGCAGAGAGACGGAGGGAGAGAGACTGAGGGAGAGAGACTCAGGGGGAGAGACTGAGGGAGAGAGACTGAGGGAGAGAGACTGAGGGAGAGAGACTGAGGGAGAGAGACGGAGGGAGAGAGACTGAGGGAGAGAGACTGAGGGAGAGAGACTGAGGGAGAGAGACGGAGAGGGAGAGACGGAGGGAGAGAGACGGAGGGAGGGAGACGGAGGGGGA
This sequence comes from Pristiophorus japonicus, assembly GCF_044704955.1. Classification (NCBI taxonomy): domain Eukaryota; kingdom Metazoa; phylum Chordata; class Chondrichthyes; family Pristiophoridae; genus Pristiophorus; species Pristiophorus japonicus. The sequence goes on along the minus strand of NW_027251224.1, from coordinate 31,507 downwards.
GAGACTGAGGGAGGGAGACGAAGGGAGAGAGACGGAGGGAGAGAGACGGAGGGGGAGAGACTGAGGGAGGGAGACGGAGGGAGAGAGACTGAGGGAGAGAGCGGAGGGAGAGAGACGGAGGGAGCGATACTGAGGGAGGGAGAGAGACTGAGGGAGGGAGACGGAGGGAGAGAGACTGAGGGAGGGTGACGGAGGAGGGAGGGTGACGGAGGAGGGAGAGAGACGGAGGGAGAGAGACGGAGGGAGAGAGACTGAGGGAGAGAGACTGAGGGAGGGAGACGGAGGGAGAGAGACTGAGGGGGAGAGACGGAGGGAGAGAGACGGAGGGAGAGAGACGGAGGGAGAGAGACGGAGGGAGAGAGACTGAGGGAGAGAGACTGAGGGAGGGAGAGAGACTGAGTGAGGGAGGGAGACGGAGGGAGAGAGACTGAGGGAGAGAGACTGAGGGAGGGAGACGGAGGGAGAGAGACTGAGGGGGAGAGACGGAGGGAGAGAGACGGAGGGAGAGAGACGGAGGGAGAGAGACGGAGGGGGAGAGACTGAGGGAGGGAGACGGAGGGAGAGAGACTTAGGGAGAGAGACGGAGGGAGAGAGACGGAGGGAGCGAGACTGAGGGAGAGAGACTGAGGGAGAGAGAGAGAGACTGAGGGAGAGAGACTGAGGGAGGGAGACGGAGGGAGAGAGACTGAGGGAGAGAGACTGAGGGAGGGTGACGGAGGGAGGGAGAGAGACGGAGGGCGAGAGACTGAGGGAGAGAGACTGAGGGAGGGAGAGAGACTGAGGGAGGGAGGGAGACGGAGGGAGAGAGACTAAGGGAGAGAGACTGAGGGAGGGAGACGGAGGGAGGGAGAGACTGAGGGAGGGAGACTGAGGGAGAGAGACTGAGGGAGAGAGACGGAGGGAGAGAGACGGAGGGAGAGAGACGGAGGGAGAGAGACAGAGGGAGAGAGACGGATGGAGAGAGATTGAGGGAGAGAGACTGAGGGGGAGAGACGGAGGGAGGGAGACAGACTGAGGGAGGGAGACAGAGGGAGAGAGACGGAGGGAGGGGAGAGACTGAGGGAGGGAGACGGAGGGAGAGAGATTGAGGGAGAGAGATGGAGGGAGGGAGACGGAGGGAGAGAGACTGAGGGAGAGAGACTGAGGGAGAGAGACGGAGGGAGAGAGATTGAGGGAGAGAGACAGAGGGGGAGAGACCGAGGGAGAGAGACTGAGGGAGAGAGACTGAGGGAGAGAGACTGAGGGGGAGAGACCGAGGGAGAGAGACTGAGGGAGAGAGACTGAGGGGGAGAGACTGAGGGAGAGAGACGAAGGGAGGGAGACTGAGGGAGAGAGACGGAGGGAGAGAGACTGAGGGAGAGAGACTGAGGGGGAGAGACCGAGGGAGATAGACTGAGGGAGAGAGACTGAGGGGGAGAGACTGAGGGGGAGAGACGGAGGGAGAGAGACGGAGGGAGGGAGACAGACTGAGGGAGGGAGACGGAGGGAGAGAGACGGAGGGAGGGGAGAGACTGAGGGAGGGAGACGGAGGGAGAGAGATTGAGGGAGAGAGATGGAGGGAGGGAGACGGAGGGAGAGAGACTGAGGGAGAGAGACGGAGGGAGAGAGATTGAGGGAGAGAGACAGAGGGGGAGAGACCGAGGGAGAGAGACTGAGGGAGAGAGACTGAGGGAGAGAGACTGAGGGGGAGAGACCGAGGGAGAGAGACTGAGGGAGAGAGACTGAGGGGGAGAGACTGAGGGAGAGAGACGAAGGGAGGGAGACTGAGGGAGAGAGACTGAGTGAGGGAGACGTAGGGAGAGAGAGTGAGGGAGAGAGACTGAGGGAGGGAGACTGAGGGAGAGAGACGGAGGGAGGGAGACGGAGGGAGAGAGACTGAGGGAGAGAGACTGAGGGAGAGAGACGGAGGGAGGGAGAGACTGAGGGAGGGAGACTGAGGGAGGGAGACGGAGGGAGGGAGACGGAGGGAGGGAGACTGTGGGAGGGAGACGGAGGGAGGGAGACGGAGGGAGAGAGACTGAGGGAGAGAGACGGAATGAGGGAGAAACTGAGGGAGAGAGACTGAGGGAGGGAGAGAGACTGAGGGAGGGAGACTGAGGGAGAGAGACTGAGGGAGGGTGACGGAGGGAGGGAGAGAGACGGAAGGAGAGAGACTGAGGGAGAGAGACTGAGGGAGGGAGAGAGACTGAGGGAGGGAGAGAGACTGAGTGAGGGAGGGAGACTGAGGGAGAGAGACTGAGGGAGAGAGACTGAGGGAGGGAGACGGAGGGAGGGAGACGGAGGGAGGGAGACTGAGGGAGGGAGAGAGACGGAGGGAGAGAGGCGGAGGGAGGGAGACTGAGGGAGAGAGACTGAGGGAGGGAGACGGAGGGAGAGAGACTGAGGGAGGGAGACTGAGGGAGAGAGACGGGCGGAGGGAGATGGAGGGAGAGAGACGGAGGGAGGGAGAGACTGAGGGAGGGAGACGGAGGGAGGGAGACGGAGGAGAGAGACACGGAGGGAGAGAGACTGAGGGAGAGAGTCGGAGGGAGGGAGAGACTGAGGAAGGGAGACGGAGGGAGAGAGACTGAGGGCGAGAGACGGAGGGAGGGAGACTGAGGGAGGGAGACTGAGGGATGGAGACTGAGGGAGGGGAGAGACGGAGGGAGGGAGAGACTGAGGGAGGGAGACGGAGGGAGGGAGACGGAGCGAGAGAGACTGAGGGAGAGAGACGGAGGGAGGGAGAGACTGAGGGAGGGAGACGGAGGGAGGGAGACGGAGGGAGAGAGACGGAGGGAGAGAGACTGAGGGAGAGAGTCGGAGGGAGGGAGAGACTGAGGAAGGGAGACGGAGGGAGAGAGACTGAGGGCGAGAGACGGAGGGAGGGAGACTGAGGGAGGGAGACTGAGGGATGGAGACTGAGGGAGGGAGACGGAGAGAGGGAGACGGAGGGAGGGAGAGAGACGGAGGGAGGGAGACTGAGGGAGGGGAGAGACTGAGGGAGGGAGACGGAGGGAGAGAGACTGAGGGAGAGAGACGGAGGGAGAGAGACGGAGGGAGACGGAGGGAGAGAGACTGAGGGAGAGAGACGGAGGGAGGGAGACAGACTGAGGGAGGGAGACGGAGGGAGAGAGACGGAGGGAGAGAGACTGAGGGAGGGGAGAGACTGAGGGAGGGAGACGGAGGGAGAGAGACGGAGGGAGGGAGACGGAGGGAGAGAGACTGAGGGAGAGAGATGGAGGGAGAGAGACGGAGGGAGGGAGACTGAGGGAGAGAGACTGAGGGAGAGAGACTGAGGGAGAGAGACGAAGGGAGGGAGACGGAGGGAGGGAGACGGAGGGAGAGAGACTGAGGGAGGGGAGAGACTGAGGGAGGGAGACGGAGGGAGAGAGACTGAGGGAGGGGAGAGACTGAGGGAGGGAGACGGAGGGAGAGAGACTGAGGGAGAGAGACTGAGGGAGAGAGACAGAGGGAGAGAGACTGAGGGAGAGAGACGGAGGGAGAGACCCTGAAGGAGAGAGACTGAGGGAGAGAGACCGAGGCAGAGAGACGGAGGGAGAGAGACTGAGGGAGAGAGACTCAGGGGGAGAGACTGAGGGAGAGAGACTGAGGGAGAGAGACTGAGGGAGAGAGACTGAGGGAGAGAGACGGAGGGAGAGAGACTGAGGGAGAGAGACTGAGGGAGAGAGACTGAGGGGGAGAGACTGAGGGAGAGAGACGGAGGGAGAGAGACGGAGGGAGGGAGAGACTGAGGGAGGGAGACGGAGGGAGGGAGACGGAGGGAGAGAGACGGAGGGAGAGAGACTGAGGGAGAGAGTCGGAGGGAGGGAGAGACTGAGGGAGGGAGACGGAGGGAGGGAGACGGAGCGAGAGAGACTGAGGGAGAGAGACGGAGGGAGGGAGAGACTGAGGGAGGGAGACGGAGGGAGGGAGACGGAGGGAGAGAGACGGAGGGAGAGAGACTGAGGGAGAGAGCGGAGGGAGGGAGAGACTGAGGAAGGGAGACGGAGGGAGAGAGACTGAGGGCGAGAGACGGAGGGAGGGAGACTGAGGGAGGGAGACTGAGGGATGGAGACTGAGGGAGGGAGACGGAGAGAGGGAGACGGAGGGAGGGAGAGAGACGGAGGGAGGGAGACTGAGGGAGGGAGACGGAGGGAGAGAGACTGAGGGAGAGAGACGGAGGGAGAGAGACGGAGGGAGACGGAGGGAGAGAGACTGAGGGAGAGAGACGGAGGGAGGGGAGACAGACTGAGGGAGGGAGACGGAGGGAGAGAGACGGAGGGAGAGAGACTGAGGGAGGGGAGAGACTGAGGGAGGGAGACGGAGGGAGAGAGACGGAGGGAGGGAGACGGAGGGAGAGAGACTGAGGGAGAGAGATGGAGGGAGAGAGACGGAGGGAGGGAGACTGAGGGAGAGAGACTGAGGGAGAGAGACTGAGGGAGAGAGACGAAGGGAGGGAGACGGAGGGAGGGAGACGGAGGGAGAGAGACTGAGGGAGGGGAGAGACTGAGGGAGGGAGACGGAGGGAGAGAGACTGAGGGAGGGGAGAGACTGAGGGAGGGAGACGGAGGGAGAGAGACTGAGGGAGAGAGACTGAGGGAGAGAGACAGAGGGAGAGAGACTGAGGGAGAGAGACGGAGGGAGAGACCCTGAAGGAGAGAGACTGAGGGAGAGAGACCGAGGCAGAGAGACGGAGGGAGAGAGACTGAGGGAGAGAGACTCAGGGGGAGAGACTGAGGGAGAGAGACTGAGGGAGAGAGACGGAGGGAGAGAGACTGAGGGAGAGAGACGGAGGGAGAGAGACTGAGGGAGAGAGACTGAGGGAGAGAGACTGAGGGGGAGAGACTGAGGGAGAGAGACGGAGGGAGAGAGACGGAGGGAGGGAGACGGAGGGGGAGAGACTGAGGGAGGGAGACGAAGGGAGAGAGACGGAGGGAGAGAGACGGAGGGGGAGAGACTGAGGGAGGGAGACGGAGGGAGAGAGACTGAGGGAGAGAGCGGAGGGAGAGAGACAGAGGGAGCGATACTGAGGGAGGGAGAGAGACTGAGGGAGAGAGACTGAGGGAGGGAGACGGAGGGAGAGAGACTGAGGGAGGGTGACGGAGGAGGGAGGGTGACGGAGGAGGGAGAGAGACGGAGGGAGAGAGACTGAGGGAGAGAGACTGAGGGAGAGAGACTGAGGGAGGGAGAGAGACTGAGTGAGGGAGGGAGACGGAGGGAGAGAGACTGAGGGAGAGAGACTGAGGGAGGGAGACGGAGGGAGAGAGACTGAGGGGGAGAGACGGAGGGAGAGAGACGGAGGGAGAGAGACGGAGGGGGAGAGACTGAGGGAGGGAGACGGAGGGAGAGAGACTTAGGGAGAGAGACAGAGGGAGAGAGACGGAGGGAGCGAGACTGAGGGACAGAGACTGAGGGAGAGAGAGAGAGACTGAGGGAGAGAGACTGAGGGAGGGAGACGGAGGGAGAGAGACTGAGGGAGAGAGACTGAGGGAGGGTGACGGAGGGAGGGAGAGAGACGGAGGGAGAGAGACTGAGGGAGAGAGACTGAGGGAGGGAGAGAGACTGAGGGAGGGAGGGAGACGGAGGGAGAGAGACTAAGGGAGAGAGACTGAGGGAGGGAGACGGAGGGAGGGAGAGACTGAGGGAGGGAGACTGAGGGAGAGAGACTGAGGGAGAGAGACGGAGGGAGAGAGACGGAGGGAGAGAGACGGAGGGAGAGAGACAGAGGGAGAGAGACGGATGGAGAGAGACGGAGGGAGAGAGACGGAGGGAGAGAGCCTGAAGGAGAGAGACTGAGGGAGAGAGACGGAGGGAGAGAGACGGAGGGAGAGAGACTGAGGGAGGGAGACTGAGGGAGAGAGACAGAGGGAGAGAGACGGAGGGAGAGAGACTGAGGGAGAGAGACTGAGCGAGGGAGACTGAGGAGAGAGACTGAGGGAGAGAGACTGAGGGGGAGAGACGGAGGGAGAGAGACTGAGGGAGAGAGACTGAGAGGGAGAGAAGGAGGGAGAGAGACGGAGGGGGAGAGACGGAGGGAGGGAGACTGAGGGAGAGAGAGGGAGGGAGAGAGACGGAGGGAGCGAGACTGAGGGAGAGAGACTGAGGGAGGGAGAGAGACGGAGGGAGAGAGACTGAGGGAGAGAGACTGAGTGACGGAAGGAGACGGAGGGAGAGAGTCTGAGGGAGAGAGACTGAGGGAGGGTGACGGAGGGAGGGAGAGAGACGGAGGGAGAGAGACTGAGGGAGGGAGACGGAGGGAGAGAGTCTGAGGGAGGGTGACGGAGGGAGGGAGAGAAACGGAGGGAGAGAGACTGAGGGAGAGAGACTGAGGGAGGGAGAGAGACTGAGTGAGGGAGGGAGACGGTGGGAGAGAGACTGAGGGAGAGAGACTGAGAGAGAGAGACTGAGGGAGAGAGACGGAGGGAGGGAGACAGACTGAGGGAGGGAGACGGAGGGAGGGGAGAGACTGAGGGAGGGAGACGGAGGGAGAGAGATTGAGGGAGAGAGATGGAGGGAGGGAGACGGAGGGAGAGAGACTGAGGGAGAGAGACTGAGGGAGAGAGACGGAGGGAGAGAGATTGAGGGAGAGAGACAGAGGGGGAGAGACTGAGGGAGAGAGACTGAGGGAGAGAGACTGAGGGAGAGAGACTGAGGGGGAGAGACCGAGGGAGAGAGACTGAGGGAGAGAGACTGAGGGGGAGAGACTGAGGGAGAGAGACGAAGGGAGGGAGACTGAGGGAGAGAGACGGAGGGAGAGAGACTGAGGGAGAGAGACTGAGGGGGAGAGACCGAGGGAGATAGACTGAGGGAGAGAGACTGAGGGGGAGAGACTGAGGGGGAGAGACGGAGGGAGAGAGACGGAGGGAGTGAGACGGAGGGAGAGAGATGGAGGGAGGGAGACGGAGGGGGAGAGACTGAGGGAGGGATACGGAGGGAGAGAGACTGAGGGGGAGAGACGGAGGGAGAGAGACGGAGGGAGCGAGACTGAGGGAGGGAGAGAGACTGAGGGAGGGAGAGAGACTGAGGGAGGGAGACGGAGGGAGAGAGACTGAGGGAGGGTGACGGAGGGAGGGAGAGAGACGGAGGGAGAGAGACTGAGGGAGAGAGACTGAGGGAGGGAGAGAGACTGAGTGAGGGAGGGGGATGGAGGGAGAGAGACTGAGGGAGAGAGACCGAGGGAGAGAGACTGAGGGGGAGAGACTGAGGGAGAGAGACGGAGGGAGGGAGACGAAGGGAGGGAGACTGAGGGAGAGAGACGGAGGGGGAGAGACTGAGGGAGAGAGACCGAGGGAGAGAGACCGAGGGGGAGAGACCGAGGGAGAGAGACTGAGGGAGAGAGACTGAGGGGGAGAGACGGAGGGAGAGAGACGGAGGGAGTGAGACGGAGGGAGAGAGATGGAGGGAGGGAGACGGAGGGGGAGAGACTGAGGGAGGGATACGGAGGGAGGGAGACTGAGGGGGAAAGACGGAGGGAGAGAGACGGAAGGAGAGAGACGGAGGGAGCGAGACTGAGGGAGAGAGACTGAGCGAGGGAGAGAGACTGAGGGAGAGAGACTGAGGGAGGGAGACGGAGGGAGAGAGACTGAGGGAGGGTGACGGAGGGAGGGAGAGAGACGGAGGGAGGGAGACGGAGGGAGAGAGACTGAGGGAGGGAGACTGAGGGAGAGAGACGGAGGGAGAGATACGGAGGGAGAGAGACGGAGGGAGAGAGACTGAGGGAGAGAGACTGAGGGAGAGAGACGGAGGGAGAGAGACGGAGGGAGGGAGACGGAGTGAGGGAGATGGAGGGAGAGAGACTGAGGGAGAGAGACTGAGGGAGGGGAGAGACTGAGGGAGGGTGACGGAGGGAGAGAGACTGAGGGAGAGAGACTGAGGGAGGGAGACTGAGGGATTGAGACTGAGGGAGAGTGACGGAGGGAGGGAGACGGAGGGAGAGAGACTGAGGGAGAGAGACTGAGGGAGGGGAGAGACTGAGGGAGGGAGGGAGAGACTGAGGGAGGGAGACGGAGGGAGGGAGACGGAGGGAGAGAGACTGAGGGAGAGAGACGGAGGGAGGGAGAGAGACGGAGGGAGGGAGAGACTGAGCGAGGGAGACTGAGGGAGGGAGACGGAGGGAGGGAGACGGAGGGAGGGAGACTGAGGGAGAGAGACTGAGGGAGAGAGACTGAGGGAGGGAGAGAGACTGAGTGAGGGAGGGAGATGGAGGGAGAGAGACTGAGGGAGGGAGACTGAGGGAGAGAGACGGAGGGAGGGAGACTGAGGGAGGGAGAGAGACTGAGGGAGGGAGACTGAGGGAGAGAGACGGAGGGAGAGAGACTGAGGGAGAGAGACGTAGGGAGAGAGACTGAGCGAGAGAGACTGAGGGAGGGAGAGAGACTGAGTGAGGGAGGGAGATGGAGGGAGAGAGACTGAGGGAGGGAGACTGAGGGAGAGAGACGGAGGGAGGGAGACTGAGGGAGGGAGAGAGACTGAGGGAGGGAGACTGAGGGAGAGAGATGGAGGGAGAGAGACGGAGGGAGAGAGACTGAGGGATAGAGACGGAGGGAGGGAGACGGAGGGAGGGAGACTGTGGGAGAGAGACGGACGGAGGGAGACGGAGGGAGAGAGACTGAGGGAGGGAGACTGAGGGAGGGAGACGGAGGGAGGGAGACGGAGGGAGAGAGACTGAGGGAGAGAGACGGAGGGAGAGAGACTGAGTGAGGGGAGAGACTGAGGGAGGGAGACGGAGGGAGAGCGACTGAGGGAGAGAGACTGAGGGAGAGAGACTGAGGGAGAGAGACGGAGGGAGAGAGACTGAGGGAGAGAGACGGAGGGAGAGAGACTGAGGGAGAGAGACGGAGGGAGAGAGACGGAGGGAGAGAGACTGAGGGAGGGAGACTGAGGGAGGGAGAGACTGAGGGAGGGAGAGACTGAGGGAGAGAGACTGAGGGAGAGAGACGGAGAGAGGGAGACGGAGGGAGGGAGACGGAGGGAGAGAGACGGAGGGAGAGAGACGGAGGGAGGGAGACGGAGGGAGGGAGACGGAGGGAGAGAGACGGAGGGAGAGAGATGGAGGGAGGGAGACGGAGGGGGAGAGACTGAGGGAGGGATACGGAGGGAGAGAGACTGAGGGGGAGAGACGGAGGGAGAGAGACGGAGGGAGAGAGACTGAGGGAGAGAGTCGGAGGGAGGGAGAGACTGAGGAAGGGAGACGGAGGGAGAGAGACTGAGGGAGGGAGACTGAGGGAGGGAGACTGAGGGATGGAGACTGAGGGAGGGAGACGGAGAGAGGGAGACGGAGGGAGGGAGAGAGACGGAGGGAGAGAGACTGAGGGAGGGGAGAGACTGAGGGAGGGAGACGGAGGGAGAGAGACTGAGGGAGAGAGACTGAGGGAGAGAGACGGAGGGAGACGGAGGGAGAGAGACTGAGGGAGAGAGACGGAGGGAGGGAGACAGACTGAGGGAGGGAGACGGAGGGAGAGAGACGGAGGGAGAGAGACTGAGGGAGGGGAGAGACTGAGGGAGGGAGACGGAGGGAGAGAGACGGAGGGAGGGAGTCGGAGGGAGAGAGACTGAGGGAGAGAGACGGAGGGAGAGAGACGGAGGGAGGGAGACTGAGGGAGAGAGACTGAGGGAGAGAGACTGAGGGAGAGAGACGAAGGGAGGGAGACGGAGGGAGGGAGACGGAGGGAGAGAGACTGAGGGAGGGGAGAGACTGAGGGAGGGAGACGGAGGGAGAGAGACTGAGGGAGGGGAGAGACGGAGGGAGGGAGACGGAGGGAGAGAGACTGAGGGAGAGAGACGGAGGGAGAGAGACTGAGGGAGAGAGACGGAGGGAGAGACCCTGAAGGAGAGAGACTGAGGGAGAGAGACCGAGGCAGAGAGACGGAGGGAGAGAGACTGAGGGAGAGAGACTCAGGGGGAGAGACTGAGGGAGAGAGACTGAGGGAGAGAGACTGAGGGAGAGAGACTGAGGGAGAGAGACGGAGGGAGAGAGACTGAGGGAGAGAGACTGAGGGAGAGAGACTGAGGGAGAGAGACGGAGAGGGAGAGACGGAGGGAGAGAGACGGAGGGAGGGAGATGGAGGGGGAGAGACTGAGGGAGGGAGACGAAGGGAGAGAGACGGAGGGAGAGAGACGGAGGGGGAGAGACTGAGGGAGGGAGACGGAGGGAGAGAGACTGAGGGAGAGAGCGGAGGGAGAGAGACGGAGGGAGCGATACTGAGGGAGGGAGAGAGACTGAGGGAGGGAGACGGAGGGAGAGAGACTGAGGGAGGGTGACGGAGGAGGGAGGGTGACGGAGGAGGGAGAGAGACGGAGGGAGAGAGACGGAGGGAGAGAGACTGAGGGAGAGAGACTGAGGGAGGGAGACGGAGGGAGAGAGACTGAGGGGGAGAGACGGAGGGAGAGAGACGGAGGGAGAGAGACGGAGGGAGAGAGACGGAGGGAGAGAGACTGAGGGAGAGAGACTGAGGGAGGGAGAGAGACTGAGTGAGGGAGGGAGACGGAGGGAGAGAGACTGAGGGAGAGAGACTGAGGGAGGGAGACGGAGGGAGAGAGACTGAGGGGGAGAGACGGAGGGAGAGAGACGGAGGGAGAGAGACGGAGGGAGAGAGACGGAGGGGGAGAGACTGAGGGAGGGAGACGGAGGGAGAGAGACTTAGGGAGAGAGACAGAGGGAGAGAGACGGAGGGAGCGAGACTGAGGGAGAGAGACTGAGGGAGAGAGAGAGAGACTGAGGGAGAGAGACTGAGGGAGGGAGACGGAGGGAGAGAGACTGAGGGAGAGAGACTGAGGGAGGGTGACGGAGGGAGGGAGAGAGACGGAGGGCGAGAGACTGAGGGAGAGAGACTGAGGGAGGGAGAGAGACTGAGGGAGGGAGGGAGACGGAGGGAGAGAGACTAAGGGAGAGAGACTGAGGGAGGGAGACGGAGGGAGGGAGAGACTGAGGGAGGGAGACTGAGGGAGAGAGACTGAGGGAGAGAGACGGAGGGAGAGAGACGGAGGGAGAGAGACGGAGGGAGAGAGACAGAGGGAGAGAGACGGATGGAGAGAGATTGAGGGAGAGAGACTGAGGGGGAGAGACGGAGGGAGGGAGACAGACTGAGGGAGGGAGACAGAGGGAGAGAGACGGAGGGAGGGGAGAGACTGAGGGAGGGAGACGGAGGGAGAGAGATTGAGGGAGAGAGATGGAGGGAGGGAGACGGAGGGAGAGAGACTGAGGGAGAGAGACTGAGGGAGAGAGACGGAGGGAGAGAGATTGAGGGAGAGAGACAGAGGGGGAGAGACCGAGGGAGAGAGACTGAGGGAGAGAGACTGAGGGAGAGAGACTGAGGGGGAGAGACCGAGGGAGAGAGACTGAGGGAGAGAGACTGAGGGGGAGAGACTGAGGGAGAGAGACGAAGGGAGGGAGACTGAGGGAGAGAGACGGAGGGAGAGAGACTGAGGGAGAGAGACTGAGGGGGAGAGACCGAGGGAGATAGACTGAGGGAGAGAGACTGAGGGGGAGAGACTGAGGGGGAGAGACGGAGGGAGAGAGACGGAGGGAGGGAGACAGACTGAGGGAGGGAGACGGAGGGAGAGAGACGGAGGGAGGGGAGAGACTGAGGGAGGGAGACGGAGGGAGAGAGATTGAGGGAGAGAGATGGAGGGAGGGAGACGGAGGGAGAGAGACTGAGGGAGAGAGACGGAGGGAGAGAGATTGAGGGAGAGAGACAGAGGGGGAGAGACCGAGGGAGAGAGACTGAGGGAGAGAGACTGAGGGAGAGAGACTGAGGGGGAGAGACCGAGGGAGAGAGACTGAGGGAGAGAGACTGAGGGGGAGAGACTGAGGGAGAGAGACGAAGGGAGGGAGACTGAGGGAGAGAGACGGAGGGAGAGAGACTGAGGGAGAGAGACTGAGGGGGAGAGACCGAGGGAGATAGACTGAGGGAGAGACTGAGGGGGAGAGACGGAGGGAGAGAGACGGAGGGAGGGAGACGGAGGGAGAGAGACGGAGGGAGAGAGATGGAGGGAGGGAGACGGAGGGGGAGAGACTGAGGGAGGGATACGGAGGGAGAGAGACTGAGGGGGAGAGACGGAGGGAGAGAGACGGAGGGAGAGAGACTGAGGGAGAGAGTCGGAGGGAGGGAGAGACTGAGGAAGGGAGACGGAGGGAGAGAGACTGAGGGAGGGAGACTGAGGGAGGGAGACTGAGGGATGGAGACTGAGGGAGGGAGACGGAGAGAGGGAGACGGAGGGAGGGAGAGAGACGGAGGGAGAGAGACTGAGGGAGGGGAGAGACTGAGGGAGGGAGACGGAGGGAGAGAGACTGAGGGAGAGAGACTGAGGGAGAGAGACGGAGGGAGACGGAGGGAGAGAGACTGAGGGAGAGAGACGGAGGGAGGGAGACAGACTGAGGGAGGGAGACGGAGGGAGAGAGACGGAGGGAGAGAGACTGAGGGAGGGGAGAGACTGAGGGAGGGAGACGGAGGGAGAGAGACGGAGGGAGGGAGTCGGAGGGAGAGAGACTGAGGGAGAGAGACGGAGGGAGAGAGACGGAGGGAGGGAGACTGAGGGAGAGAGACTGAGGGAGAGAGACTGAGGGAGAGAGACGAAGGGAGGGAGACGGAGGGAGGGAGACGGAGGGAGAGAGACTGAGGGAGGGGAGAGACTGAGGGAGGGAGACGGAGGGAGAGAGACTGAGGGAGGGGAGAGACTGAGGGAGGGAGACGGAGGGAGAGAGACTGAGGGAGAGAGACGGAGGGAGAGAGACTGAGGGAGAGAGACGGAGGGAGAGACCCTGAAGGAGAGAGACTGAGGGAGAGAGACCGAGGCAGAGAGACGGAGGGAGAGAGACTGAGGGAGAGAGACTCAGGGGGAGAGACTGAGGGAGAGAGACTGAGGGAGAGAGACTGAGGGAGAGAGACTGAGGGAGAGAGACGGAGGGAGAGAGACTGAGGGAGAGAGACTGAGGGAGAGAGACTGAGGGAGAGAGACGGAGAGGGAGAGACGGAGGGAGAGAGACGGAGGGAGGGAGACGGAGGGGGAGAGACTGAGGGAGGGAGACGAAGGGAGAGAGACGGAGGGAGAGAGACGGAGGGGGAGAGACTGAGGGAGGGAGACGGAGGGAGAGAGACTGAGGGAGAGAGCGGAGGGAGAGAGACGGAGGGAGCGATACTGAGGGAGGGAGAGAGACTGAGGGAGGGAGACGGAGGGAGAGAGACTGAGGGAGGGTGACGGAGGAGGGAGGGTGACGGAGGAGGGAGAGAGACGGAGGGAGAGAGACGGAGGGAGAGAGACTGAGGGAGAGAGACTGAGGGAGGGAGACGGAGGGAGAGAGACTGAGGGGGAGAGACGGAGGGAGAGAGACGGAGGGAGAGAGACGGAGGGAGAGAGACGGAGGGAGAGAGACTGAGGGAGAGAGACTGAGGGAGGGAGAGAGACTGAGTGAGGGAGGGAGACGGAGGGAGAGAGACTGAGGGAGAGAGACTGAGGGAGGGAGACGGAGGGAGAGAGACTGAGGGGGAGAGACGGAGGGAGAGAGACGGAGGGAGAGAGACGGAGGGAGAGAGACGGAGGGGGAGAGACTGAGGGAGGGAGACGGAGGGAGAGAGACTTAGGGAGAGAGACGGAGGGAGAGAGACGGAGGGAGCGAGACTGAGGGAGAGAGACTGAGGGAGAGAGAGAGAGACTGAGGGAGAGAGACTGAGGGAGGGAGACGGAGGGAGAGAGACTGAGGGAGAGAGACTGAGGGAGGGTGACGGAGGGAGGGAGAGAGACGGAGGGCGAGAGACTGAGGGAGAGAGACTGAGGGAGGGAGAGAGACTGAGGGAGGGAGGGAGACGGAGGGAGAGAGACTAAGGGAGAGAGACTGAGGGAGGGAGACGGAGGGAGGGAGAGACTGAGGGAGGGAGACTGAGGGAGAGAGACTGAGGGAGAGAGACGGAGGGAGAGAGACGGAGGGAGAGAGACGGAGGGAGAGAGACAGAGGGAGAGAGACGGATGGAGAGAGATTGAGGGAGAGAGACTGAGGGGGAGAGACGGAGGGAGGGAGACAGACTGAGGGAGGGAGACAGAGGGAGAGAGACGGAGGGAGGGGAGAGACTGAGGGAGGGAGACGGAGGGAGAGAGATTGAGGGAGAGAGATGGAGGGAGGGAGACGGAGGGAGAGAGACTGAGGGAGAGAGACTGAGGGAGAGAGACGGAGGGAGAGAGATTGAGGGAGAGAGACAGAGGGGGAGAGACCGAGGGAGAGAGACTGAGGGAGAGAGACTGAGGGAGAGAGACTGAGGGGGAGAGACCGAGGGAGAGAGACTGAGGGAGAGAGACTGAGGGGGAGAGACTGAGGGAGAGAGACGAAGGGAGGGAGACTGAGGGAGAGAGACGGAGGGAGAGAGACTGAGGGAGAGAGACTGAGGGGGAGAGACCGAGGGAGATAGACTGAGGGAGAGAGACTGAGGGGGAGAGACTGAGGGGGAGAGACGGAGGGAGAGAGACGGAGGGAGGGAGACAGACTGAGGGAGGGAGACGGAGGGAGAGAGACGGAGGGAGGGGAGAGACTGAGGGAGGGAGACGGAGGGAGAGAGATTGAGGGAGAGAGATGGAGGGAGGGAGACGGAGGGAGAGAGACTGAGGGAGAGAGACGGAGGGAGAGAGATTGAGGGAGAGAGACAGAGGGGGAGAGACCGAGGGAGAGAGACTGAGGGAGAGAGACTGAGGGAGAGAGACTGAGGGGGAGAGACCGAGGGAGAGAGACTGAGGGAGAGAGACTGAGGGGGAGAGACTGAGGGAGAGAGACGAAGGGAGGGAGACTGAGGGAGAGAGACGGAGGGAGAGAGACTGAGGGAGAGAGACTGAGGGGGAGAGACCGAGGGAGATAGACTGAGGGAGAGACTGAGGGGGAGAGACGGAGGGAGAGAGACGGAGGGAGTGAGACGGAGGGAGAGAGATGGAGGGAGGGAGACGGAGGGGGAGAGACTGAGGGAGGGATACGGAGGGAGAGAGACTGAGGGGGAGAGACGGAGGGGGAGAGACGGAGGGAGAGAGACGGAGGGAGAGAGACGGAGGGAGAGAGACGGAGGGAGCGAGACTGAGGGAGGGAGAGAGACTGAGGGAGGGAGAGAGACTGAGGGAGGGAGACGGACGGAGAGAGACTGAGGGAGGGTGACGGAGGGAGGGAGAGAGACGGAGGGAGAGAGACTGAGGGAGAGAGACTGAGGGAGGGAGAGAGACTGAGTGAGGGAGGGGGATGGAGGGAGAGAGACTGAGGGAGAGAGACTGAGGGGGAGAGACTGAGGGAGAGAGACGGAGGGAGGGAGACGAAGGGAGGGAGACTGAGGGAGAGAGACGGAGGGAGAGAGACTGAGGGAGAGAGACCGAGGGAGAGAGACCGAGGGGGAGAGACCGAGGGAGAGAGACTGAGGGGGAGAGACGGAGGGAGAGAGACGGAGGGAGTGAGACGGAGGGAGAGAGATGGAGGGAGGGAGACGGAGGGGGAGAGACTGAGGGAGGGATACGGAGGGAGGGAGACTGAGGGGGAAAGACGGAGGGAGAGAGACGGAGGGAGAGAGACGGAGGGAGCGAGACTGAGGGAGAGAGACTGAGCGAGGGAGAGAGACTGAGGGAGAGAGACTGAGGGAGGGAGACGGAGGGGGAGAGACTGAGGGAGGGTGACGGAGGGAGGGAGAGAGACGGAGGGAGAGAGACTGAGGGAGAGAGACTGAGGGAGGGAGAGAGACTGAGTGAGGGAGGGGGACGGAGGGAGAGAGACTGAGGGAGAGAGACTTAGGGAGGGAGGGAGACTGAGGGAGGGAGAGAGACGGAGGGAGGGAGACGGAGGGAGAGAGACTGAGGGAGAGAGACGGAGGGAGAGATACGGAGGGAGAGAGACGGAGGGAGAGAGACTGAGGGAGAGAGACTGAGGGAGAGAGACGGAGGGAGGGAGACGGTGGGAGAGAGACGGAGGGAGGGAGACGGAGTGAGGGAGATGGAGGGAGAGAGACTGAGGGAGAGAGACTGAGGGAGGGGAGAGACTGAGGGAGGGTGACGGAGGGAGAGAGACTGAGGGAGAGAGACTGAGGGAGGGAGACGGAGGGAGAGAGACTGAGGGAGGGAGACTGAGGGAGAGTGACGGAGGGAGGGAGACGGAGGGAGAGAGACTGAGGGAGAGAGACTGAGGGAGGGGAGAGACTGAGGGAGGGAGGGAGAGACTGAGGGAGGGAGACGGAGGGAGGGAGACGGAGGGAGAGAGACTGAGGGAGAGAGACGGAGGGAGGGAGAGACTGAGGGAGGGAGACTGAGGGAGGGAGACTGAGGGAGAGAGACTGAGGGAGGGAGAGAGACTGAGTGAGGGAGGGAGATGGAGGGAGAGAGACTGAGGGAGGTAGACTGAGGGAGAGAGACGGAGGGAGGGAGACTGAGGGAGGGAGAGAGACTGAGGGAGGGAGACTGAGGGAGAGAGACGGAGGGAGAGAGACTGAGGGAGAGAGACGTAGGGAGAGAGACTGAGCGAGAGAGACTGAGGGAGGGAGGGAGACTGAGGGAGAGAGACGGAGGGAGAGAGACGGAGGGAGAGAGACTGAGGGATAGAGACGGAGGGAGGGAGACGGAGGGAGAGAGACTGAGGGAGGGAGACTGAGGGAGGGAGACGGAGGGAGGGAGACGGAGGGAGAGAGACTGAGGGAGAGAGACGGAGGGAGAGAGACTGAGTGAGGGGAGAGACTGAGGGAGGGAGACGGAGGGAGAGCGACTGAGGGAGAGAGACTGAGGGAGAGAGACTGAGGGAGAGAGACGGAGGGAGAGAGACTGAGGGAGAGAGACGGAGGGAGAGAGACTGAGGGAGAGAGACGGAGGGAGAGAGACGGAGGGAGAGAGACTGAGGGAGGGAGACTGAGGGAGGGAGAGACTGAGGGAGGGAGAGACTGAGGGAGAGAGACTTAGGGAGAGAGACGGAGAGAGGGAGACGGAGGGAGGGAGACGGAGGGAGAGAGACGGAGGGAGGGAGACGGAGGGAGGGAGACGGAGGGAGAGAGATGGAGGGAGGGAGACGGAGGGGGAGAGACTGAGGGAGGGATACGGAGGGAGAGAGACTGAGGGGGAGAGACGGAGGGAGAGAGACGGAGGGAGCGAGACTGAGGGAGAGAGACTGAGCGAGGGAGAGAGACTGAGGGAGAGAGACTGAGGGAGGGAGACGGAGGGAGAGAGACTGAGGGAGGGTGACGGAGGGAGTTAGAGAGACGGAGGGAGAGAGACGGAGGGAGAGAGACTGAAGGAGAGAGATTGAGGGAGGGAGAGAGACTGAGTGAGGGAGGGGGACGGAGGGAGAGAGACTGAGGGAGAGAGACTGAGGGAGGGAGGGAGACTGAGGGAGGGAGAGAGACGGAGGGAGGGAGACGGAGTGAAAGAGACTGAGGGAGGGAGACTGAGGGAGAGAGACGGAGGGAGAGATACGGAGGGAGAGAGACGGAGGGAGAGAGACTGAGGGAGAGAGACGGAGGAGAGAGACTGAGGGAGAGAGACTGAGGGAGAGAGACGGAGGGAGGGAGACGGTGGGAGAGAGACGGAGGGAGGGAGACGGAGTGAGGGAGACGGAGGGAGAGAGACTGAGGGAGAGAGACTGAGGGAGGGAGACGGAGGGAGAGAGACTGAGGGAGAGAGACTGAGGGAGGGAGACGGAGGGAGGGAGAGAGACGGAGGGAGGGAGACTGAGGGAGGGAGACGGAGGGAGAGAGACGGAGGGAGAGAGACGGAGGGAGAGAGACTGAGGGATAGAGACGGAGGGAGGGAGACGGAGGGAGGGAGACTGTGGGAGAGAGACGGAGGGAGGGAGACGGAGGGAGAGAGACTGAGGGAGGGAGACGGAGCGAGGGAGACGGAGGGAGAGAAACTGAGGGAGAGAGACTGAGGGAGAGAGACTGAGGGAGAGAGACTGAGGGAGAGAGATGGAGGGAGGGAGACGGAGGGAGAGAGACGGAGGGAGGGAGACGGAGGGAGGGAGACTGAGGGAGGGAGACGGAGGGAGAGAGACGGAGGGAGAGAGACTGAGGGAGAGAGACTGAGGGAGAGAGACGGAGGGAGAGAGACGGAGGGAGAGAGACGGAGGGAGAGAGACTGAGTGAGGGGAGAGACTGAGGGAGAGCGACTGAGGGAGAGAGACTGAGGGAGAGAGACTGAGGGAGAGAGACGGAGGGAGAGAGACTGAGGGAGAGAGACGGAGGGAGAGAGACTGAGGGAGAGAGACGGAGGGAGAGCGACTGAGGGAGAGAGACTGAGGGAGAGAGACGGAGGGAGAGAGACTGAGGGAGAGAGACTGAGGGAGAGAGACGGAGGGAGAGAGACTGAGGGAGAGAGACGGAGGGAGAGAGACTGAGGGAGGGAGACTGAGGGAGGGAGAGACTGAGGGAGGGAGAGACTGAGGGAGGGAGAGACTGAGGGAGAGAGACTGAGGGAGAGAGACTGAGGGAGAGAGACGGAGAGAGGGAGACGGAGGGAGGGAGACGGAGGGAGAGAGACGGAGGGAGAGAGACGGAGGGAGGGAGACGGAGGGAGGGAGACGGAGGGAGAGAGACTGAGGGAGGGGAGAGACGGAGGGAGAGAGACGGAGGGGGAGAGACTGAGGGAGGGAGACGGAGGGGGAGAGACTGAGGGAGGGAGACGGAGGGAGAGAGACTTAGGGAGAGAGACAGAGGGAGAGAGACGGAGGGAGCGAGACTGAGGGAGAGAGACTGAGGGAGAGAGAGAGAGACTGAGGGAGAGAGACTGAGGGAGGGAGACGGAGGGAGAGAGACTGAGGGAGAGAGACTGAGGGAGGGTGACGGAGGGAGGGAGAGAGACGGAGGGCGAGAGACTGAGGGAGAGAGACTGAGGGAGGGAGAGAGACTGAGGGAGGGAGGGAGACGGAGGGAGAGAGACTAAGGGAGAGAGACTGAGGGAGGGAGACGGAGGGAGGGAGAGACTGAGGGAGGGAGACTGAGGGAGAGAGACTGAGGGAGAGAGACGGAGGGAGAGAGACGGAGGGAGAGAGACGGAGGGAGAGAGACAGAGGGAGAGAGACGGATGGAGAGAGATTGAGGGAGAGAGACTGAGGGGGAGAGACGGAGGGAGGGAGACAGACTGAGGGAGGGAGACAGAGGGAGAGAGACGGAGGGAGGGGAGAGACTGAGGGAGGGAGACGGAGGGAGAGAGATTGAGGGAGAGAGATGGAGGGAGGGAGACGGAGGGAGAGAGACTGAGGGAGAGAGACTGAGGGAGAGAGACGAAGGGAGAGAGATTGAGGGAGAGAGACAGAGGGGGAGAGACCGAGGGAGAGAGACTGAGGGAGAGAGACTGAGGGAGAGAGACTGAGGGGGAGAGACCGAGGGAGAGAGACTGAGGGAGAGAGACTGAGGGGGAGAGACTGAGGGAGAGAGACGAAGGGAGGGAGACTGAGGGAGAGAGACTGAGGGAGAGAGACTGAGGGGGAGAGACCGAGGGAGATAGACTGAGGGAGAGAGACTGAGGGGGAGAGACTGAGGGGGAGAGACGGAGGGAGAGAGACGGAGGGAGGGAGACAGACTGAGGGAGGGAGACGGAGGGAGAGAGACGGAGGGAGAGAAACTGAGGGAGAGAGACTGAGGGAGGGAGACGGAGGGAGAGAAACTGAGGGAGAGAGACTGAGGGAGAGAGACTGAGGGAGAGAGACTGAGGGAGAGAGATGGAGGGAGGGAGACGGAGGGAGAGAGACGGAGGGAGGGAGACGGAGGGAGGGAGACTGAGGGAGGGAGACGGAGGGAGAGAGACGGAGGGAGAGAGACTGAGGGAGAGAGACTGAGGGAGAGAGACGGAGGGAGAGAGACGGAGGGAGAGAGACGGAGGGAGAGAGACTGAGTGAGGGGAGAGACTGAGGGAGAGCGACTGAGGGAGAGAGACTGAGGGAGAGAGACTGAGGGAGAGAGACGGAGGGAGAGAGACTGAGGGAGAGAGACGGAGGGAGAGAGACTGAGGGAGAGAGACGGAGGGAGAGCGACTGAGGGAGAGAGACTGAGGGAGAGAGACGGAGGGAGAGAGACTGAGGGAGAGAGACTGAGGGAGAGAGACGGAGGGAGAGAGACTGAGGGAGAGAGACGGAGGGAGAGAGACGGAGGGAGGGAGACTGAGGGAGGAGAGACTGAGGGAGGGAGAGACTGAGGGAGGGAGAGACTGAGGGAGAGAGACTGAGGGAGAGAGACTGAGGGAGAGAGACGGAGAGAGGGAGACGGAGGGAGGGAGACGGAGGGAGAGAGACGGAGGGAGAGAGACGGAGGGAGGGAGACGGAGGGAGGGAGACGGAGGGAGAGAGACTGAGGGAGGGGAGAGACGGAGGGAGAGAGACGGAGGGGGAGAGACTGAGGGAGGGAGACGGAGGGAGAGAGACAGAGGGAGAGAGACAGAGGGAGAGAGACGGAGGGAGCGAGACTGAGGGAGAGAGATTGAGGGAGGGAGAGAGACTGAGGGAGAGAGACTGAGGGAGGGAGACGGAGGGAGAGAGACTGAGGGAGAGAGACTGAGGGAGGGTGACGGAGGGAGGGAGAGAGACGGAGGGAGAGAGACTGAGTGAGAGAGACTGAGGGAGGGAGAGACTGAGGGAGAGAGACTGAGGGAGAGAGACGGAGGGAGGGAGAAGAAGGGAGGGAGACTGAGGGAGAGAGACGGAGGGAGAGAGACTGAGGGAGAGAGACTGAGGGGGAGAGACGGAGGGGGAGAGACGGAGGGAGAGAGACGGAGGGAGTGAGACGGAGGGAGAGAGATGGAGGGAGGGAGACGGAGGGGGAGAGACTGAGGGAGGGATACGGAGGGAGAGAGACTGCGGGGGAGAGACGGACGGAGAGAGACGGAGGGAGACAGACGGAGGGAGCGAGACTGAGGGAGGGAGAGAGACTGAGGGAGGGAGACGGAGGGAGGGAGACGGAGGGAGAGAGACTGAGGGAGGGTGACGGAGGGAGGGAGAGAGACGGAGGGAGAGAGACTGAGGGAGAGAGACTGAGGGAGGGAGAGAGACTGAGTGAGGGAGGGGGACGGAGGGAGCGAGACTGAGGGAGAGAGACCGAGGGAGAGAGACTGAGGGAGAGAGACTGAGGGGGAGAGACTGAGGGAAAGAGACGGAGGGAGGGAGACGGAGGGAGGGAGACTGAGGGAGAGAGACGGAGGAAGAGAGACTGAGGGAGAGAGACTGAGGGAGAGAGACTGAGGGAGAGAGACTGAGGGGGTGAGACCGAGGGAGAGAGACTGAGGGAGAGAGACTGAGGGGGAGAGACTGAGGGAGAGAGACTGAGCGAGGGAGAGAGACTGAGGGAGAGAGACTGAGGGAGGGAGACGGAGGGAGAGAGACTGAGGGAGGGTGATGGAGGGAGGGAGAGAGACGGAGGGAGAGAGACTGAGGGATAGAGACGGAGGGAGGGAGACGGAGGGAGGGAGACTGTGGGAGAGAGACGGAGGGAGGGAGACGGAGGGAGAGAGACTGAGGGAGGGAGACTGAGGGAGGGGAGACGGAGGGAGGGAGACGGAGGGAGAGAAACTGAGGGAGAGAGACTGAGGGAGAGAGACTGAGGGAGAGAGACTGAGGGAGAGAGATGGAGGGAGGGAGACGGAGGGAGAGAGACGGAGGGAGGGAGACTGAGGGAGGGAGACGGAGGGAGAGAGACGGAGGGAGAGAGACTGAGGGAGAGAGACTGAGGGAGAGAGACGGAGGGAGAGAGACGGAGAGAGGGAGACGGAGGGAGGGAGACGGAGGGAGACGGAGGGAGAGAGACGGAGGGAGAGAGACGGAGGGAGGGAGACGGAGGGAGGGAGACGGAGGGAGAGAGACGGAGGGAGAGAGACTGAGGGAGGGGAGAGACGGAGGGAGAGAGACGGAGGGAGGGAGACGGAGGGGGAGAGACTGAGGGAGGGAGACGGAGGGAGAGAGACTGAGGGAGAGAGACAGAGGGAGAGAGACGGAGGGAGCGAGACTGAGGGAGAGAGACTGAGGGAGGGAGAGAGACTGAGGGAGAGAGACTGAGGGAGGGAGACGGAGGGAGAGAGACTGAGGGAGAGAGACTGAGGGAGGGTGACGGAGGGAGGGAGAGAGACGGAGGGAGAGAGACTGAGGGAGAGAGACTGAGGGAGGGAGAGAGACTGAGTGAGGGAGGGAGACGGAGGGAGAGAGACTGAGGGAGAGAGACTGAGGGAGAGAGACTGAGGGAGGGAGACGGAGGGAGGGAGACTGAGGGAGGGAGAGAGACGGAGGGAGAGAGACTGAGGGAGGGAGTCTGAGGGAGAGATACGGAGGGAGAGAGACTGAGGGAGAGAGACTGAGGGATAGAGACGGAGGGAGGGAGACTGTGGGAGAGAGACGGAGGGAGGGAGACGGAGGGAGAGAGACTGAGGGAGAGTGACTGAGGGAGAGAGACGGAGGGAGAGAGCCGGAGGGAGAGAGACTGAGTGAGGGGAGAGACTGAGTGAGGAGAGCGACTGAGGGAGAGAGACTGAGGGAGAGAGACTGAGGGAGAGAGACGGAGGGAGAGAGACTGAGGGAGAGAGACGGAGGGAGAGAGACTGAGGGAGAGAGACGGAGGGAGAGCGACTGAGGGAGAGAGACTGAGGGAGAGAGACGGACGGAGAGAGACTGAGGGAGAGAGACGGAGGGAGAGAGACTGAGGGAGAGAGACGGAGGGAGACTGAGGAGGGAGAGGAGACGAGGGAGGGAGACGGAGGGAGAGAGACGGAGGGAGGGAGACTGAGGGAGGGAGACCGAGGGAGAGAGACTGAGGGAGAGAGACTGAGGGGGAGAGACTGAGGGAGAGAGACGGAGGGAGGGAGAAGAAGGGAGGGAGACTGAGGGAGAGAGACGGAGGGAGAGAGACTGAGGGAGAGAGACTGAGGGAGAGAGACTGAGGGGGAGAGACGGAGGGAGAGAGACGGAGGGAGTGAGACGGAGGGAGAGAGATGGAGGGAGGGAGACGGAGGGGGAGAGACTGAGGGAGGGATACGGAGGGAGAGAGACTGAGGGGGAGAGACGGAGGGAGAGAGACGGAGGGAGACAGACGGAGGGAGCGAGACTGAGGGAGGGAGAGAGACTGATGGAGAGAGACTGAGGGATGGAGACGGAGGGAGAGAGACTGAGGGAGGGTGACGGAGGGAGGGAGAGAGACGGAGGGAGAGAGACGGAGGGAGAGAGACTGAGGGAGGGAGAGAGACTGAGTGAGGGAGGGGGACGGAGGGAGAGAGACTGAGGGAGAGAGACCGAGGGAGAGAGACTGAGGGAGAGAGACTGAGGGGGAGAGACTGAGGGAGAGAGACGGAGGGAGGGAGACGAAGGGAGGGAGACTGAGGGAGAGAGACGGAGGAAGAGAGACTGAGGGAGAGAGACTGAGGGAGAGAGACTGAGGGAGAGAGACTGAGGGGGAGAGACCGAGGGAGAGAGACTGAGGGAGAGAGACTGAGGGGGAGAGACGGAGGGAGAGAGACGGAGGGAGTGAGACGGAGGGAGAGAGATGGAGGGAGGGAGACGGAGGGCGAGAGACTGAGGGAGGGATACGGAGGGAGAGAGACTGAGGGGGAGAGACGGAGGGAGAGAGACGGAGGGAGAGAGACGGAGGGAGCGAGACTGAGGGAGAGAGACTGAGCGAGGGAGAGAGACTGAGGGAGAGAGACTGAGGGAGGGAGACGGAGGGAGAGAGACTGAGGGAGGGTGATAGAGGGAGGGAGAGAGACGGAGGGAGAGAGACTGAGGGAGAGAGACTGAGGGAGGGAGACTGAGGGAGGGAGGGAGACTGAGGGAGGGAGAGAGACAGAGGGAGGGAGACGGAGAGAGAGAGACTGAGGGAGGGAGACTGAGGGAGAGAGACGGAGGGAGAGATACGGAGGGAGAGAGACTGAGGGAGAGAGACGGAGGAGAGAGACTGAGGGAGAGAGACTGAGGGAGAGAGACGGAGGGAGGGAGACGGTGGGAGAGAGACGGAGGGAGGGAGACGGAGTGAGGGAGACGGAGGGAGAGAGACTGAGGGAGAGAGACTGAGGGAGGGGAGAGACTGAGGGAGGGAGACGGAGGGAGAGAGACTGAGGGAGAGAGACTGAGGGAGGGAGACGGAGGGAGAGAGACTGAGGGAGGGAGACTGAGGGAGAGTGACGGAGGGAGGGAGACGGAGGGAGAGAGACTGAGGGAGAGAGACTGAGGGAGGGGAGAGACTGAGGGAGAGAGACTGAGGGAGGGGAGAGACTGAGGGAGAGAGACGGAGGGAGGGAGAGACTGAGGGAGGGAGACGGAGGGAGGGAGAGACTGAGGGAGGGAGACGGAGGGAGAGAGACGGAGGGAGAGAGACTGAGGGAGAGAGACGGAGGGAGGGAGAGACTGAGGGAGGGAGACGGAGGGAGGGAGACGGAGGGAGAGAGACGGAGGGAGGGAGACTGAGGGAGGGAGACTGAGGGAGAGAGACGGAGGGAGAGAGATGGAGGGAGAGAGACGGAGGCAGAGAGCCTGAAGGAGAGAGACGGAGGGAGAGAGACTGAGGGAGGGTGACGGATGGAGGGAGAGAGACGGAGGGAGAGAGACTGAGCGAGAGAGACTGAGGGAGGGAGAGAGACTGAGTGAGGGAGGGAGACGGAGGGAGAGAGACTGAGGGAGGGAGACTGAGGGAGAGAGACGGAGGGAGGGAACTGAGGGAGGGAGAGAGACGGAGGGAGGGAGACTGAGGGTGGGAGACTGAGGGAGAGAGACGGAGGGAGAGAGACGGAGGGAGAGAGACGGAGGGAGAGAGACTGAGGGATAGAGACGGAGG
Source organism: Pristiophorus japonicus (assembly GCF_044704955.1). Lineage (NCBI taxonomy): Eukaryota > Metazoa > Chordata > Chondrichthyes > Pristiophoridae > Pristiophorus > Pristiophorus japonicus. The sequence continues at coordinate 6,797 of NW_027251224.1, read as the reverse complement.
GAGGGAGACGGAGGGAGGGAGACTGTGGGAGAGAGACGGAGGGAGGGAGACGGAGGGAGAGAGACTGAGGGAGGGAGACTGAGGGAGGGAGACGGAGGGAGGGAGACGGAGGGAGAGAGACTGAGGGAGAGAGACTGAGGGAGAGAGACTGAGGGAGAGAGACTGAGGGAGGGAGACGGAGGGAGGGAGACGGAGGGAGAGAGACGGAGGGAGGGAGACTGAGGGAGAGAGACGGAGGGAGAGAGACTGAGGGAGAGAGACGGAGGGAGAGAGACGGAGGGAGAGAGGCTGAGGGAGGGAGACTGAGGGAGGGAGAGACTGAGGGAGGGAGAGACTGAGGGAGAGAGACTGAGGGAGAGAGACGGAGAGAGGGAGACGGAGGGAGGGAGACGGAGGGAGACGGAGGGAGAGAGACGGAGGGAGAGAGACGGAGGGAGGGAGACGGAGGGAGGGAGACGGAGGGAGAGAGACGGAGGGAGAGAGACTGAGGGAGGGGAGAGACGGAGGGAGAGAGACGGAGGGAGGGAGACGGAGGGGGAGAGACTGAGGGAGGGAGACGGAGGGAGAGAGACTGAGGGAGAGAGACAGAGGGAGAGAGACGGAGGGAGCGAGACTGAGGGAGAGAGACTGAGGGAGGGAGAGAGACTGAGGGAGAGAGACTGAGGGAGGGAGACGGAGGGAGAGAGACTGAGGGAGAGAGACTGAGGGAGGGTGACGGAGGGAGGGAGAGAGACGGAGGGAGAGAGACTGAGGGAGGGAGAGAGACTGAGGGAGGGAGACGGACGGAGAGAGACTGAGGGAGGGTGACGGAGGGAGGGAGAGAGACGGAGGGAGAGAGACTGAGGGAGAGAGACTGAGGGAGGGAGAGAGACTGAGTGAGGGAGGGGGATGGAGGGAGAGAGACTGAGGGAGAGAGACTGAGGGGGAGAGACTGAGGGAGAGAGACGGAGGGAGGGAGACGAAGGGAGGGAGACTGAGGGAGAGAGACGGAGGGAGAGAGACTGAGGGAGAGAGACCGAGGGAGAGAGACCGAGGGGGAGAGACCGAGGGAGAGAGACTGAGGGGGAGAGACGGAGGGAGAGAGACGGAGGGAGTGAGACGGAGGGAGAGAGATGGAGGGAGGGAGACGGAGGGGGAGAGACTGAGGGAGGGATACGGAGGGAGGGAGACTGAGGGGGAAAGACGGAGGGAGAGAGACGGAGGGAGAGAGACGGAGGGAGCGAGACTGAGGGAGAGAGACTGAGCGAGGGAGAGAGACTGAGGGAGAGAGACTGAGGGAGGGAGACGGAGGGGGAGAGACTGAGGGAGGGTGACGGAGGGAGGGAGAGAGACGGAGGGAGAGAGACTGAGGGAGAGAGACTGAGGGAGGGAGAGAGACTGAGTGAGGGAGGGGGACGGAGGGAGAGAGACTGAGGGAGAGAGACTTAGGGAGGGAGGGAGACTGAGGGAGGGAGAGAGACGGAGGGAGGGAGACGGAGGGAGAGAGACTGAGGGAGAGAGACGGAGGGAGAGATACGGAGGGAGAGAGACGGAGGGAGAGAGACTGAGGGAGAGAGACTGAGGGAGAGAGACGGAGGGAGGGAGACGGTGGGAGAGAGACGGAGGGAGGGAGACGGAGTGAGGGAGATGGAGGGAGAGAGACTGAGGGAGAGAGACTGAGGGAGGGAGAGACTGAGGGAGGGTGACGGAGGGAGAGAGACTGAGGGAGAGAGACTGAGGGAGGGAGACGGAGGGAGAGAGACTGAGGGAGGGAGACTGAGGGAGAGTGACGGAGGGAGGGAGACGGAGGGAGAGAGACTGAGGGAGAGAGACTGAGGGAGGGGAGAGACTGAGGGAGGGAGGGAGAGACTGAGGGAGGGAGACGGAGGGAGGGAGACGGAGGGAGAGAGACTGAGGGAGAGAGACGGAGGGAGGGAGAGACTGAGGGAGGGAGACTGAGGGAGGGAGACTGAGGGAGAGAGACTGAGGGAGGGAGAGAGACTGAGTGAGGGAGGGAGATGGAGGGAGAGAGACTGAGGGAGGTAGACTGAGGGAGAGAGACGGAGGGAGGGAGACTGAGGGAGGGAGAGAGACTGAGGGAGGGAGACTGAGGGAGAGAGAGACGGAGGGAGAGAGACTGAGGGAGAGAGACGTAGGGAGAGAGACTGAGCGAGAGAGACTGAGGGAGGGAGGGAGACTGAGGGAGAGAGACGGAGGGAGAGAGACGGAGGGAGAGAGACTGAGGGATAGAGACGGAGGGAGAGAGACTGAGGGAGGGAGACTGAGGGAGGGAGACGGAGGGAGGGAGACGGAGGGAGAGAGACTGAGGGAGAGAGACGGAGGGAGAGAGACTGAGTGAGGGGAGAGACTGAGGGAGGGAGACGGAGGGAGAGCGACTGAGGGAGAGAGACTGAGGGAGAGAGACTGAGGGAGAGAGACGGAGGGAGAGAGACTGAGGGAGAGAGACGGAGGGAGAGAGACTGAGGGAGAGAGACGGAGGGAGAGAGACGGAGGGAGAGAGACTGAGGGAGGGAGACTGAGGGAGGGAGAGACTGAGGGAGGGAGAGACTGAGGGAGAGAGACTTAGGGAGAGAGACGGAGAGAGGGAGACGGAGGGAGGGAGACGGAGGGAGAGAGACGGAGGGAGGGAGACGGAGGGAGGGAGACGGAGGGAGAGAGATGGAGGGAGGGAGACGGAGGGGGAGAGACTGAGGGAGGGATACGGAGGGAGAGAGACTGAGGGGGAGAGACGGAGGGAGAGAGACGGAGGGAGCGAGACTGAGGGAGAGAGACTGAGCGAGGGAGAGAGACTGAGGGAGAGAGACTGAGGGAGGGAGACGGAGGGAGAGAGACTGAGGGAGGGTGATGGAGGGAGTTAGAGAGACGGAGGGAGAGAGACGGAGGGAGAGAGACTGAAGGAGAGAGATTGAGGGAGGGAGAGAGACTGAGTGAGGGAGGGGGACGGAGGGAGAGAGACTGAGGGAGAGAGACTGAGGGAGGGAGGGAGACTGAGGGAGGGAGAGAGACGGAGGGAGGGAGACGGAGTGAAAGAGACTGAGGGAGGGAGACTGAGGGAGAGAGACGGAGGGAGAGATACGGAGGGAGAGAGACGGAGGGAGAGAGACTGAGGGAGAGAGACGGAGGAGAGAGACTGAGGGAGAGAGACTGAGGGAGAGAGACGGAGGGAGGGAGACGGTGGGAGAGAGACGGAGGGAGGGAGACGGAGTGAGGGAGACGGAGGGAGAGAGACTGAGGGAGAGAGACTGAGGGAGGGAGACGGAGGGAGAGAGACTGAGGGAGAGAGACTGAGGGAGGAGACGGAGGAGGGAGAGAGACGGAGGGAGGGAGACTGAGGGAGGGAGACGGAGGGAGAGAGACGGAGGGAGAGAGACGGAGGGAGAGAGACTGAGGGATAGAGACGGAGGGAGGGAGACGGAGGGAGGGAGACTGTGGGAGAGAGACGGAGGGAGGGAGACGGAGGGAGAGAGACTGAGGGAGGGAGACGGAGGGAGGGAGACGGAGGGAGAGAAACTGAGGGAGAGAGACTGAGGGAGAGAGACTGAGGGAGAGAGACTGAGGGAGAGAGATGGAGGGAGGGAGACGGAGGGAGAGAGACGGAGGGAGGGAGACGGAGGGAGGGAGACTGAGGGAGGGAGACGGAGGGAGAGAGAAGGAGGGAGAGAGACTGAGGGAGAGAGACTGAGGGAGAGAGACGGAGGGAGAGAGACGGAGGGAGAGAGACGGAGGGAGAGAGACTGAGTGAGGGGGAGAGACTGAGGGAGAGCGACTGAGGGAGAGAGACTGAGGGAGAGAGACTGAGGGAGAGAGACGGAGGGAGAGAGACTGAGGGAGAGAGACGGAGGGAGAGAGACTGAGGGAGAGAGACGGAGGGAGAGCGACTGAGGGAGAGAGACTGAGGGAGAGAGACGGAGGGAGAGAGACTGAGGGAGAGAGACTGAGGGAGAGAGACGGAGGGAGAGAGACTGAGGGAGAGAGACGGAGGGAGAGAGACTGAGGGAGGGAGACTGAGGGAGGGAGAGACTGAGGGAGGGAGAGACTGAGGGAGGGAGAGACTGAGGGAGAGAGACTGAGGGAGAGAGACTGAGGGAGAGAGACGGAGAGAGGGAGACGGAGGGAGGGAGACGGAGGGAGAGAGACGGAGGGAGAGAGACGGAGGGAGGGAGACGGAGGGAGGGAGACGGAGGGAGAGAGACTGAGGGAGGGGAGAGACGGAGGGAGAGAGACGGAGGGGAGAGACTGAGGGAGGGAGACGGAGGGGGAGAGACTGAGGGAGGGAGACGGAGGGAGAGAGACTTAGGGAGAGAGACAGAGGGAGAGAGACGGAGGGAGCGAGACTGAGGGAGAGAGACTGAGGGAGAGAGAGAGAGACTGAGGGAGAGAGACTGAGGGAGGGAGACGGAGGGAGAGAGACTGAGGGAGAGAGACTGAGGGAGGGTGACGGAGGGAGGGAGAGAGACGGAGGGCGAGAGACTGAGGGAGAGAGACTGAGGGAGGGAGAGAGACTGAGGGAGGGAGGGAGACGGAGGGAGAGAGACTAAGGGAGAGAGACTGAGGGAGGGAGACGGAGGGAGGGAGAGACTGAGGGAGGGAGACTGAGGGAGAGAGACTGAGGGAGAGAGACGGAGGGAGAGAGACGGAGGGAGAGAGACGGAGGGAGAGAGACAGAGGGAGAGAGACGGATGGAGAGAGATTGAGGGAGAGAGACTGAGGGGGAGAGACGGAGGGAGGGAGACAGACTGAGGGAGGGAGACAGAGGGAGAGAGACGGAGGGAGGGGAGAGACTGAGGGAGGGAGACGGAGGGAGAGAGATTGAGGGAGAGAGATGGAGGGAGGGAGACGGAGGGAGAGAGACTGAGGGAGAGAGACTGAGGGAGAGAGACGAAGGGAGAGAGATTGAGGGAGAGAGACAGAGGGGGAGAGACCGAGGGAGAGAGACTGAGGGAGAGAGACTGAGGGAGAGAGACTGAGGGGGAGAGACCGAGGGAGAGAGACTGAGGGAGAGAGACTGAGGGGGAGAGACTGAGGGAGAGAGACGAAGGGAGGGAGACTGAGGGAGAGAGACTGAGGGAGAGAGACTGAGGGGGAGAGACCGAGGGAGATAGACTGAGGGAGAGAGACTGAGGGGGAGAGACTGAGGGGGAGAGACGGAGGGAGAGAGACGGAGGGAGGGAGACAGACTGAGGGAGGGAGACGGAGGGAGAGAGACGGAGGGAGAGAAACTGAGGGAGAGAGACTGAGGGAGGGAGACGGAGGGAGAGAAACTGAGGGAGAGAGACTGAGGGAGAGAGACTGAGGGAGAGAGACTGAGGGAGAGAGATGGAGGGAGGGAGACGGAGGGAGAGAGACGGAGGGAGGGAGACGGAGGGAGGGAGACTGAGGGAGGGAGACGGAGGAGAGAGACGGAGGGAGAGAGACTGAGGGAGAGAGACTGAGGGAGAGAGACGGAGGGAGAGAGACGGAGGGAGAGAGACGGAGGGAGAGAGACTGAGTGAGGGGAGAGACTGAGGGAGAGCGACTGAGGGAGAGAGACTGAGGGAGAGAGACTGAGGGAGAGAGACGGAGGGAGAGAGACTGAGGGAGAGAGACGGAGGGAGAGAGACTGAGGGAGAGAGACGGAGGGAGAGCGACTGAGGGAGAGAGACTGAGGGAGAGAGACGGAGGGAGAGAGACTGAGGGAGAGAGACTGAGGGAGAGAGACGGAGGGAGAGAGACTGAGGGAGAGAGACGGAGGGAGAAGAGACGGAGGGAGGGAGACTGAGGGAGGGAGAGACTGAGGGAGGGAGAGACTGAGGGAGGGAGAGACTGAGGGAGAGAGACTGAGGGAGAGAGACTGAGGGAGAGAGACGGAGAGAGGGAGACGGAGGGAGGGAGACGGAGGGAGAGAGACGGAGGGAGAGAGACGGAGGGAGGGAGACGGAGGGAGGGAGACGGAGGGAGAGAGACTGAGGGAGGGGAGAGACGGAGGGAGAGAGACGGAGGGGGAGAGACTGAGGGAGGGAGACGGAGGGAGAGAGACAGAGGGAGAGAGACAGAGGGAGAGAGACGGAGGGAGCGAGACTGAGGGAGAGAGATTGAGGGAGGGAGAGAGACTGAGGGAGAGAGACTGAGGGAGGGAGACGGAGGGAGAGAGACTGAGGGAGAGAGACTGAGGGAGGGTGACGGAGGGAGGGAGAGAGACGGAGGGAGAGAGACTGAGTGAGAGAGACTGAGGGAGGGAGAGACTGAGGGAGAGAGACTGAGGGAGAGAGACGGAGGGAGGGAGAAGAAGGGAGGGAGACTGAGGGAGAGAGACGGAGGGAGAGAGACTGAGGGAGAGAGACTGAGGGGGAGAGACGGAGGGGGAGAGACGGAGGGAGAGAGACGGAGGGAGTGAGACGGAGGGAGAGAGATGGAGGGAGGGAGACGGAGGGGGAGAGACTGAGGGAGGGATACGGAGGGAGAGAGACTGCGGGGGAGAGACGGACGGAGAGAGACGGAGGGAGACAGACGGAGGGAGCGAGACTGAGGGAGGGAGAGAGACTGAGGGAGGGAGACGGAGGGAGGGAGACGGAGGGAGAGAGACTGAGGGAGGGTGACGGAGGGAGGGAGAGAGACGGAGGGAGAGAGACTGAGGGAGAGAGACTGAGGGAGGGAGAGAGACTGAGTGAGGGAGGGGGACGGAGGGAGCGAGACTGAGGGAGAGAGACCGAGGGAGAGAGACTGAGGAGAGAGACTGAGGGGGAGAGACTGAGGGAAAGAGACGGAGGGAGGGAGACGGAGGGAGGGAGACTGAGGGAGAGAGACGAGGAAGAGAGAGA